>NC_052516.1:9806903-9939403 GCF_014356525.2 Nilaparvata lugens | reverse complement strand
GTTGTGTGTGTGTGTGTGTGTGTGTGTGTTGTTGTGTATGAGTGTATGTGCGTCTGCGTACACGATATCTCATCTCCCAATTAACGGAATGACTTGAAATTTGGAGCGTAAGGTCCTTACAATATAAGGATCCGACACGAACAATTTCGATCAAATGTGATTCAAGATGGCGGCTAAAATGGAGATAATGTTGTCAAAGACAGGGTTTTTCGCGGTTTTCTCGAAAACGGCTCCAACGATTTTGATTAAAGTTATACCTGAAATAGTCATCGATAAGCTCTATCAACTGCCACGAGTCCCATATCTGTAAAAATTTCAGGAGTTCCGCCCCATCTATGCAAAATTTGATTCTAGATTCTTAATTATCAAGCTTCATATACAATTTAAACAAAAAATTTCGAGTGGAATAGATTGAGCATGAGAATCTCTACAATTCATGTTCAGTAACATTTTCATCTAAAATTGAAAATAAACTCGAAAATCGAGAAAATGTGATTATCCATGCAAACTATTGGCAACTGTTGCATTAAATGATTCACTATGAAGAGATAGCAGACCTCGTGTGTCTCCAGCGTTATTACCCTGTCACCAGCTGGCTCTAATCTTTGAATAGTAGACTTGAGATGCGCGGGAACACTAGCGTCAGGTGATCAATTTTCATAACGGAAAGGAAAGTTGTGTGAGTGCGCCACAACAGATTTTTATAATAATCTTTATTTTCTCATTTCTATAATATTGAAAACGTTTTTCCTTGACGAAGTGAAACATTCCTAAATAATTCAAAATAGCTGAAACTTTACACTATTATCTCTTCCTTTTATTTTGTGTTTAATTTTCTAGTTTTTAGAAATTCAATTTAAAAGTGGACTGCGACAATTTTATGACCTCAGCTGTTTTAAAGTCTAGAACTTAGCTGAATCCCGAGCTCGGAAACCGGCCCTGAAATTTCAACCATAGTTCTGTGTTGTATATTATGAGCATAAAGAAAATATTTTTCTCTATGGTATGACATAATAAGAGCTGTTTTAAGCTTTAGATGTCTTTTGAACATTTCAATAGATTAGAATTTTACTGTAATTATGTTGTCTATATTGAGCAGTCTAGAATACGAATCTATTTTTGGAGGCGAACTTAGTATACTTTTTTACAATTAACCCTTCCTAAACCACGGTAGTATATTTTCAAGCGAGTAAATGAATCATTCTTAGTTTTGGATTCAAATTTCTGCAGCTCATTCAAACATAAGACATCGGAGACTTTGTTGGAGTTATTTTGAATGTATGTAACTTAGCCGCGTTTACACCAGAGCTATCAACAAAATGTTAATAACTTAATCCTTATAGATTCTATTAGATTGAGCTTAACTTATCATACACATGATGAACGTATGTGTTTATCAAGTTCCGTTCAATCTAATGGAATCTATAAGGATTAAGTTATTAACATTTTGTTAATAACTTTGGTGTATACGTGGCTTTATACTGTAGGTCAATTTGTCAATCTGTTCAACATAAAACTTGTTTCAAACCTACGTGAAATTTGAACGCCTTTTTATACAAACGGATAAATTCCAATTTAGAAACATCTTCTTGAGTGTGATACCCCATCATTTCTATGTTCTATCATCAGAATACCTAGGCTACCAACCTAAAAATTTCTATAGGTTTTAACAAAGCTCTATATCCTCAAGTTTTTCAAGCCCTCCACTTCAACCAAGGGTAGTGTATATAGTTTCCTATAAAGTTTATACCATCCTTGCACTTTAACTACGCATTTGACCATTCATTATTAATACATTAACTCACATAGGCTACTAAAAAATATCAAGTACAAAAACATAGCTTACAATACTGGGAACATATTTTTACAACAAATTAATTTACAATATAGTGAGGTCCACGTTATAATGGCAGTGTTTGATTAGCAATGGTATTGCTATCCTTGTCTATCATTCAACAAAGCGGAGAACGCTATCTCTTTCTCGCTTTGCTCTGTTGCCAGATTGTCTTCCAACAATGTAGAATTGATAATTGATTAACAAAATATTTCATCTTAATTATGAAAATTCATTATGAATTTATTGAAAAATACAATTTCTTGCTAAATAAAATATAATTGATTATTTTAAACGAGAATGAACTGTTAATATTACATCTATAATCAGCTACCGTCTATAGAAAGCATTGACAAGACAGACCTGAATCAGCTACCGTCTATAGAAGGCATTGACAAGACAGAGGATCGGAAATCTGTATCAGCTACCGTCTACAGAAGGCGTTGAACAGACAGAAGATCGGCAACGTTGTTCTCCTATCTTTCTCCACTGCCATTATAACTTGGACCTCACTGTAGTATAATATACTATTCTTGCACTTTAACTACGCATTTGATCATTAATTATAATACATTAACTCACGTAGGCTACTGAAAAATATCAAGTACAAAACCATAGCTTACAATACTGTGAACATATTTTTACAACAAATTAATTTACAAGTGTTCGAACTACTAACTATAATAATCATAGATTAAACTATTCAAATTTACAACATAGATATAGCCTACGAACAAGCTTTGAAGCTAGAAACTAGAAGATATACAAACAAGCTTTCAAGCTAGAAATTAGAAGTTTGGATTGATTGAACCAGTTCCAATTAATAAGTTGTCTTTTGAGACTTGGTTTATCTTATTTACAACTAAATATTCAAAAATGAACAAACATTTTGACAGTCTTTCAATATATAACTTAGACAAAAATGTTTTAACAAGTCCGATCACAATTTTGCTACACACCTCGTGGAGAAAATACATCAAATAATTCATAACAGTGTGTAGAATTGATTAATTGTTTACCCCTCTATTCAAATCACGATTTATGAATAATTCAAGCCAAGTTCTATCTGGGTAGTACTCATCCAATTTCTTCCCAAATTCACCATAAAATTTTCAATAAGATCGTCTATGAACACTTTTTGTAGCACTTTTAATACTCGGTTTTTAGAGGTTTTTCCGTCAATTTGTTAAATGTTTTTGCACAGAACGTGAAATAATATCCTATCACTTCCCAGTCTTGTAGATCACAAGAAGTTTTCGAGATCACTTGAAACTTTAGTTTGTCCAAAAACTACGTCCCACGACTATTTGCTTTTGCAATAGTTTCAGCTAAGTTATTCACAATCTATCGTCAAATTGCAATTTTTGTTTTGTTTTTGTCTCTTGGTGAGTGTATAGCCTATGTGCATATGGTACTAGTGTAGCAGATACACTAGTCCTGGTATGTCAATTTCACTTGTCAGAAATATACATCGTTAGTAGACAACTGTCTTCTAACTTTGAGAAATATATATTTGTTTGAGTGTATCACGGTTCAATTATTGGGCTACATTGAAATTGGGCTACCTTCATTTTCCACCCTTATTCAAGAATTAGTCCACAATTAATCACCCAAATTATCATGATCATTTATGTCTCATAGTTTATTAGTCCATAATTCCATAGCCCAATAAATTTTCCCTCAACTTTGCAGAGCTGAAAATGATCCAGTTATAATAGTATGAAAACATCTCCATTACCATCCCATTCCTATTTCTAGTTTACCTTATTTTCCCTCTCCATATCATTTCGATGATGTACTTATTGTATAAATCAATAAAGAATTAATTTTATTTATGTTTTGTCCCTGTGAATAGGTCAATGGGTTTGTCTCATGATAAGATTTTATCAGTTCATGGATCAATTATCAACAATCAAAACTCCCTTTTCTATTCATCTCTGTTAACTTCAATAATTGTTTAGTCTCACAGCGAGTTTATATTAATTAGTTTATGGTTCAATCAAAATTGTCTATCACCATCATTCCCACTACTTTATTTTCTTTTTGTGTCCCTTTTTAACTTGTTCTATTGTTGTGACAACTTTTCTAGTCGTTTCTATCAAATATGAATATCTAAGACATCAATAATCTTCACAGCAACATAGATAGTTTTCAATTGTTCTGTGTCAAATTTCAATTTGAAACTAAATTTGGAAATTGAAGAAGCTTTGGGCAATAGCCTGTTTTTTATTTTCCGATCCTTGTATTGTTTTCGCTGACCTAATAAGTAAATTATATTATCAGATTCTGGTTCAATTAAACGTGTCACCGCCACTATCCATTCTTGTTTTCTCTTGCAGTGGATTTACATTTATTAGATTTTTGTTCAGTTTAAAATTGTCACCAACATTATTTGTCCTTGTTCTCAAAACGTTTCTGTCCCCGCGATTAGTTGAATAGTTTTGTCTCGATGTGATAGTAGCCTATATCAATCAGTTTCTGGATCAATTCAGCTGTTCCCCACCACCATTGTTATTGACCTACCCCCATATTTAGCCTATTCCCCTACCTCCATAAATTTATTCTTGTTTTAGTCTTAGCAACTACTCAAATAGTTCCGTTTCACAATGAGTGTGTTTCGGATGGACACGTTAAGCCGTCGGTCCCGGCTGCCTGAAAAAGCAGTCGTTAGGTCATGTCAGAGGCCCTGAAATTGATCAGTTGCGACCTGAAAACTCTGACACTAGACCTGAGCCAGTCAGGTCACTCGATATTATTATTATTACAATGAGTGTAGCCTAGATTAATCAGTTTCTGGTTTGATTAAAATTGTCGCCCCCACCACTGTCATATTTATTTTTTATCTTGTATTTGCGACTACTTAGCCTAAATCGTTTTATCTCACAGTGAGGGTAGCCTATATAAATCAGTTTGTGATTGAATTAAACTGTCCACAACCCCCACCACTGTTTATCCTTGTCTTTGTGACTAATTAAATCATCTCATAGCCTAAATTAATCAGTTTCTGGTTCAATTATCAACATAATTACCCACACCACCACTATTTATTCTTGTTTTTGTCTTTACTGCGACCAGAGTTAGTGTTGTTCTCATCGTTGTCACTGCCGCTAGTGTTGTTGTTGGGGTTGTTGTTGTTATTGGCGCCCGCTCCGGTGTCCGAGATGCCAGCGCCGTCAGACTGGCGCCGCTTTTTGCTGCTGCCATGCTTGTCGTCGGCCCCACTCTGACGCCGGCTGCGGCGCTTGCTGAACGACACGCTGAACGGGAACGGCTTCTCGTCTTCGTCGTGCTTCTTGAACCAGACCTGGAGCAGGCGGCGTAGTCAGATCTGCGTCCGGTGTCGCGTCAGCAGAAACTCTTGCAGTTCGTAGTTGTTGTTGTCTGAAACAGACGGTAGAATGTCGTTGAGATGCGTGATTGAGGTAAAATTCTTGCAGTTAGTAATATAGAAATGTCGTTGAGATGTAGGCCTATAATTGAGGAAACATTCTTGCCGTTCTTGGTTGTTGTCTGAAACAGACAAAAAAATGTAGTGAAGATGCATGCTTCAGTTCAGGGCTCTCCAACCTACGGCCCACGGGCCACATCCGGCCCGCGGATGGATTTTGTCCGGCCCGCCGAGAGTTATTGCAACAGATTTTACAAAATATATATATATACACATTTTTGACAACAACTTTGAGTTCAGTACTCTTCTCTTACTAGCCACTCCATTTCTTAATAAGTGTAAAATTAGCTGTAAACAAGCAGCGATCAACCATTGTGAGATATTAGCAAATGGTCTGCACGGACTGTACATGTCCCTTTTTGAACGCTACAAGGAAGGTAACTTACTTCCATTTTACAGTTCTCTCCCAGAAAAAGACTTCAAAAATATAAAAAACCATGCTCGAGCTATGTTTTCTCTTTCTGGATCTACCTACAAGTGTGAGCAGACATTTTCAGAAATGAAGTTTGTTAAATCCAAATACTTTCTTGTCAGATGAACATTCGAAATCAATTTTAATGATCGGAACCACAAAGTTTGATCCTAAATGGGCGGAAAATTCAACTGGAAAAAAAATTCTCACTAAAAATGAGTATTCTCTTTTAGCATGGTAGCTTTTTATAAAGTCATGCATTGTCAAGTTTTCTGATGAGCTTTTTACACTCAATAACTTGGACTTTGTATTAGAATTAAATTAATTGGTTTGTTTCTTCCTACTTAAACATACTTAAAACTCCTCATATTATATAATAATTGTACACCCCCCAAATCTCCCGTCGTGTGTGTCCCCACAAGTCAAATTCCACGTACATCCTTGTTATTGGCCCTCCCAAGAATTAACAATGTGGCCCTTGGATAAAAAAGGTTGGAGACCCCTGCTTTAGTTATTGGGACTGAGAGGGTTGCAGGGAGATGTTAAGAACAGAAGTCTTGTGGATGACCCCTATTATATTCTCCCTGGCACCCAGCTGAGACGTAGAGAGTGGTGTGGCCTTAACCGGTTCAGGATGCAGGTGGGAAGGTGTGCTGAGCTGACGACAGCATGGGGATACATCTCTGACCCTCTGTGCCAATGTGGACAAATTCAATCAATGAACCACCTGATATCTGAGTGTTGACAATACTCATATCATGGAGGGCTGACTGATGTTCATGCTGCTGGACAAGAGGCTTGCCAGTGGCTTCAGAACATACTGGAGTCTTCAAGACAGCATATTAAGTGTAAAATTATTATATGACCTTGGCTTATAAATGCATAAAATGCATTTGATTGAGATGAATTCTCATAATAATCATGATATGATACAGAAAGAATTCTTGCAGTTCTTAGTTGACGGTTTCTGAAACAAACAGCGAAATGTCGTGTTACTCATAAGTCAACATAATATGAGACAGATCAAATTCTCGCAGTTCGCAGTTATTGTTGTCTGGAAGATGAAGATAGAAGAGGATAGATGATAGATGATAGATGAAGATAGAAGATGAAGAGAACTCTTGCAGTTCTTAGTTTTTGTTTGAAAGAACCAGAAGCATGACATGGTACTGATAAATTTAAATGATAAACAAGATATGCTACAGATTGGACTCTTGCAGTTCTTAGTTTTTGTTTGAAAGGAACAGAAAAATGAGATACATGATTGAGATGAAACTCTTGCAGTTAGTTGTTGTTGTCTGAAACAGACACAAAAATGTCGTTGAGATGCATGATGAAGATAACATTCTTGCAGCTCTTTGCTTTTTTATCAAAGAGTCAGAAACATGTCGTGATACAGATAAATTTACATGATATAACACGAATTGAGTTCTTGCAGATTTTAGTTGTTGTTGTTGTCTGCAACACACACAAAAATGTTGTTGAGATGTTTGCTGGAGATAACATTCTTCCAGTTCTTGGTTGTTGTTTGAAAGAGCAAGACATATTTCGTTTAGATGACTGTATGATGAATATAGAATTGTAGCAGCTCTTAGTTTTTGTGTGAAAAACCCCCAGAAACATGTCATGGTTTTAATGAATCAGGCTACATGATGAACATGATATGATACGGATAGTTCTAATATTTCTTGCTGGGTGAAACAAAGAATGAAATGTCGTGATACCGATAAATTCACATGATAAACATGGAATGATAGGGATGAAATTCATGTAGCTATTGTTGTCTTAAAGGAACACGAAAATGTCGTGATACAGAAAAATTCACATGATACACATAGAATGATAGAGATGAAATTCTTGTATCACCATTGTTGTCTGAAACAAGTAGAAAAATGCCGTGCTACAGATAGATTTACATGCTAAACATGGTGTGATATAGATAGAATTCTCAAAATACATAGATGGAATAGTTTTCTAGTTGTATCTGAATCAAACAAAAAAATGTCGTGAGGATGTATGATGATACAGATTAAATATTATTGCAGTTCGAATAGTTTTTGTCTGAAACAAATAAATGTCGTGAAGATGCTTGATGAAGATAACATTCTTGCAGTTCTTAGTTTTTGTCCGAGGGAACCAGAAACATGACGTGATACTAATAATTTAAATGATGATCATGATATGAACAGATGGAATTCTTAAAATAAATAGATATAAAAATAAAAATGTAATGTCATGACTTGAAAATGGCATAAATGTTGAAACATGTTGTGATAAAATAATTAAAAAAGGGTACTGAGATTTTTATTTCTCTTTCTAGTTATATTACAAGTAGCCCTATACAGAAAAGAGATAATAAAATGGAATTCTTAATTCTTAGTTGTCTGAAACAGACAGAAAAATGTCGTTGAGATGCATGATCAAGATAAAATATTATTGGAGTTCTTAGTCTGTTGTCTGAAACAGACTGGAAAATGTCGTTGAGATGCATGATTGGGATAAGACTCTTGCAGTTGGTAATTGTTGTTTGAAACATAAATAGGAGAAAATAATATAGATCAGAACTTTTCATACAGAGACAAATCTCAGTCAGCTTCTTTGAAGCTCAACAACTTTAGAAATAAATGATAGATAAATCGATGTATTATACCATAGCCACCTGTAATACAAGGCCCTGGCCTACGATATTGCAACGTCGCAGTGTAGGCCTAGAATTTAATACATGATTGGTGGAAAAGATCAGCTTGTATTTTTTTAAATCTTTTTCACCAATCATGTATTAGATTCTAGGCCTACACTGCGACGTTGCAATATCGTAGGCTGGGGGCCTTGTATTAGAGGTGGCTATGATTATACTGATAAAATGAAATAGAACTTGACTGATTAAAAATGAACCATTTTCCTGAGTATTGAGTCTAAACTGGTCTGTTTCAAAAATATTAGACTGTATTCATTTATTCAAAAGTCTTCCTTCCTGCTCCTTATTCTTTGAACCGCCCAAAATGTTAGGCCTACAAGGCTCACACTCTCGTATTGTGAAAAACCATCTTCAGTTTGGTTTGAATGGTTTAAATCAACAAATGAGTCTTTAGAGTGACGTTATATCATCAGCCAATGAGAGCGCGTTGTGGGCGTGGACTTGTAGAGAGTGTAAGCCTACTCGCACGTGATTGGTCGGCGTTGTATCTCTCAGCTTTCTCACTCTCTCTCTCTCTCTCTCTCTCTCTCTCTTTAGGGTTGTGTGGCAGAGAGGACCAGGAGTCCTAACTCCGCCCGGGGACGCGAGGTCCACATTAAATGGCATTCTAGAAAGGTGGGAAAACGGCGTTGCCAATTCTCTGCCTTCCCAATGCCTTCTATAGAGGATAGCTAATACCGTTATCTGATATGATATTAACTGTTCATTTTTGTTCGAAATAAATAAATATATTTCATCTGTCAAGATTTTCCATTGATACATTTTCAAAATTGATATTAAAATTGTTAAATTAACTATTAGTTCTGTGAACAGTAGACCTCATGCAGTATTCTCATCCACAAGACTTGTGATACTTAGTATACTCAGATACTTAGTATCTGATTGAAACTATAGACCTTATGGAAATACAGCAATAGACTGGCTTCTCCACACATCTGTGTAATCACTTGTCAGCTGATTTATGATGAATAATTCTATAGTCTGATTTTTACTCTAATATTGGCGTATGATGGAGGCTCCTTTTTCCTTTTATATTATCCTTGAAATGCAAAATTTCCGAAAACCTTGTATATACGTCGACGCGCATTTAAAAAATGAACATAACTATCAATTTTCATGAAAATCCATTACCGCGTTTCGCCGTAAATGCGCAACATATAAACATTTAAACATTAAGAGAAATGCCAAACCGTCGACTTGAATCTAAGACCTCACTTCGCTTGGTCGATTATATTTCTACATTGTTTGAAAACTATCTGGTAACGTTGTGGAGCTAGAAAAGGATAACGCTATCTGCTTTGTTGAATGATCGAGAAGGATATCAACATAAATATCAATTGAATAACTGCCATCATCACGTGGACCCCACTAGAGAATTTGTCACTCTATGAAAAGTTTTGGCCTGTATTATTTTCTCGGCAGTAGCTAATAATTTGTTGGTAAAGCGCTGTGGTATGAGAAACTTTGACTGGGCAGAAAAAACGATTAGAAAAGTTTTCAAATTATTCAGAAATTCGGGCTGCGCGTCTCTGCGTGTAGTTTCAGGTTTAACTCACTGAGTTCTGTTCATCGCTTCACGAGAAAGATGGGTGGGTTGCCAAACTTTGTAGGCTTATCAACGTGAATTATTTCATGAAAAAAGTCCCTCGCGGAAGAGTTTGTCTCTTCCCTTCTTCAAAAATCTGGTGGCGCACTCACACAACTTTCCTTGCTCATTGAACTGTAGGCCCCATTCTTAAACGAGAATAATCTAGGGGAATAACATAATGACGATTGGTGGCAACATACGGTATTTCAAACTACGATCAGACTTCTGTATATGTGTATATATAATATTGTTTTCAGAGTACTTTTTCCTTTGTGTAAATTGTGAAATTCGATGATTTTTTTCAAAAGTCGTCAAAACAGCTGTTCTACAGATGAAATATCTCGACTAGCCTATGTGTTCTTTTTATGAACTGCTCTACCTACCTACCTCATGCACGAGAAGGAGGTTACTAAGTCCATTTCTCAAGGATGGGGTGGACCCCCCATTAGTTTCCCAGAAAGGAGACTCATGCCAGTTGATAGAACTGGTAAATAACTATACAGGGTATTAATTTGAAAAAAATCGGTCAAGTCATTTTTGAGAAAATTGTGAAAAACATGGTTTTTTAGTTATTATCCGCCATTTTTCTCAAGAATATTACGGAGCTCCTGCAATTCTCCCAGAAATGTGACTCATGTCAGTTGATAGGGCTTACAAATAGCTATCCATGGTATGAATTTGAAGAGAATCTTTAGAGCCGTTTTTGAGAAAACCGTGAAAAACATGGTTTTTTAGTGATTATCCACCATTTTTCTCAAGAATATTACGGAGCTCCTGCAATTTTCCCAGAAATGAGACTCATGTCAGCTGATAGGGCTTATAAATAGCTATCCATGATATAAATTTGAAGAAAATCGTTAAAGCCGTTTTCGAGAAAACCGTGAAAAACATGGTTCCTTAGTAATTTTCCGCCATTTTGAATTCAATTTTATTGAATTTCTTATTGTCGGATCCTCATGGTATAAGGACCTTACGTTTAAAATTTCAAGTCAATCGGTTGATTAGGAATGGAGTTATCGTGTCCACAAACATACACACACACACACACACACACACACACACACACACACACACACACACACACAGACCAACACCCAAAAATCATGTTTTTGGACTCAGGGGACCTTGAAACGTATAGAAAACTCGATATTAGGGTACCTTAATTTTTTTGGAAAACAATACTTTCCTTACCTATGGTAATAGGGCAAGGAAAGTAAAAATGGTGGAATACTTCTCGAAAAAATTACCCTTGGAGGGTTTGCTCCCTTATTTTTTTCAAAATGTTGGAATTTCTCATGAAAGAACCATTTTCACTAATGTGGATAATTCCTTTCCTCCTTTAAAATCAGAAACCTTCAGAGAATCGGCAACGATGTTATCCCATGGGTTAAGTGGAAGAAGGGGCTCTTTCTGCCCCAATTTCGCCCACATCAATTTTGATATTACTAGCAGTTCTGTGAACAGTAGACCTCGCGCAGTTATAAACCACAGTCTCCTCTAATACTGTCCATCAGAGTAAACTCTGTCCTGTCCTGTCGTGTCGGCGAGATATCGGTGTATAAACGACTTATGGCTGTTTGGTTTGTTTTCATCGACAATGCTAATAATTTGATGTAAACAGCTATGCTGCTATCATCAAAAGCTTACCGAGTTGAAAGCAGAGAAAGTCGGGAGAAAAGTTATCAAAATAGTCCACACAACAGCTGTGTTTACAATTAGTTAAATTGAGATATTGAATTGAATGCGTCATTTCATGCAATTAATAGTCCACACAACAGCCGTGTTTACAATTAGTTAAATTGAGATATTGAATTGAATGCGTCATTTCATGCAATTAATAGTCCACACAACAGCTGTGTTTTCAATAAGCTACATTGAGATATTGAATTGAAAGCGTCATTACATGCAATTTATAATCCACTCGACATCTGATCTATGATGAATAACTCTACAGTCTGATTTTTACTCTAATATTGGCGTATGAAGGAGGCTCCTTTTCCTTTTATATTATCCTTGAAAATTCCAAAAACCTTGTATATACGTCGACGCGAAATTAAAAAAGGAACATACCTGTCAAATTTCAAGAAAATCTATTGCTGCGTTTCGCCGTGAATGAATATAAACATAAATAAAGAGAAATGCAAAACCTCGATTTGATTCTTAGACCTCACTTCGCTCAGTCAATAAAGTGTAAATAAAAGGCCATACAATCAAATGGTTTGATACAATCATACCATACAATCAAATTATTAAATAAAAGGCATTCACCTATCTATCTTTCTCCAATGCAAATTATGATGTTAACCTGACTATAGGCAACCAATGAGTGTCAGCTAGATATGTTATTGAAAATCATTTATATCTCCCTTAGATTGTACTACCCTGAGAATTAAAAACCATATTCATATGGTTTTTAACATTTGAAAACCAATGATAACAATATTCTAGTTGACCGAGCGAAGTGAGGTCTAAGATTCAAGTCGACGGTTTGGCATTTCTCTTAATGTTTAAATGTTTATATGTTGTGCATTTACGGCGAAACGCGGTAATAGATCTTCAAGAAATTTAACAGGTATGTTCCTTTTTTAATTGCGCGTCGACGTATATACAAGGTTTTTGAAAATTTTGCATTTCAATGATAATATAAAAGGAAAAAGGAGCCTCCTTCATACGCCAATATTAGAGTAAAAATCAGACTATAGAATTATTCATCATAAATCAGCTGACAAGTGGTTACACAGATGTGTGGAGAAGCCAGTCTATTGCTGTATTTCCATAAGGTCTATAGTTTCAATCAGGTACTTGTGGATGAGAATGCTGCGTGAGGTCTACTGTTCACAGAACTACTATTATAGCTGGTTTCTAGACAAGTAAATCATATGTTAAGCTTCAAAAATTAAAGCGTGCGTCACTATGAAAGTTCTTGGTAATACTTTCCAATCATGACATACAGTGTTTTCAAAACTTGAAGTATGCTTGGCTAAATACGTTCTTGAGAATACGTTACGGGGGTTTTTGGAAATACTTCCCAATCATGGCCCACAGTGTTTTCGAAACTTGAAGTATGCTTAGCTAAAAACGTTCTTGGGATTACTTTACGGATGTTTGTGGAAAAACGTCAAAATCATGGCCCTCAGTGGTTTTAAAACTTAAAACTATGCTTGGCTAAGAAGATTCTTGGAAATACTTCACAAACATAGCCCTCACAGCACACTGTAGTAAATCACACAAGATAATATTTCATTTCGAAGCTTGCTGAACGCTAATTAGCTACACAGAGTGGCGCAATGATTTATTTGAAACGGCAATAAAGGCCAAGCGCTTTGCTATGGCTACAGCTGGGAATTCTCGCTACCTTTCATCTCTCACTCATCCCTCTCTCACTCTCTCTCAGTGGGAAGGATATTTTTAATATTCTTTCCGAAGAATGGACATTGATATGTCCAAAGCTCCACCAATTTATGTAGATGCATAACAATATAATTGTCTATAGTTATTATATTACAAATTACTTTTTCCTCCACCTACTGTCTAAAGTACTTACTTTACTCCCTGAAACATAATACTAAAGTGTCACTTTTTCGCTCTAGGTAGTAAAAAACAGAAAAACTCCCTAGGGAGTAAAAGTGACTCCATTTAAATAAAATGGGAAGCATCTCTATTAAAAAAACTTACATGGTAATAGGTTAGAAGGTCTAAGCTCAGATGAGAAAGCGTAATAGAGGTGTCTGTCATTGAGTCAACTGAATTCAATACCACAACCAGAAATTTGATCAACTCATGAAATAAATGTTTGTATGATATTATATGCTTAATATTGGTAGACAATAGAAATTTATACAATTTTTAAAATGTTTTATTCTATTCAAAATACCAGCCAACAAATATTTTTGATCTGCATTCTGCAATTCAAATCTGGAGTCAGCCATTTTTGGTAGCTCAGCTGATATGATTGTTACAACTTTGGCCGATAGATAGCGCAATCAGCAGTGCCTATCAGACGACCGGTTTTTAGGTTTTAGTTTTTAGGTTATGTTGTTAGGAAACATTGTCACCAATACGTAAGTTATTAGAATGATTTAATTTGCAGTTTCTATAAAAAAATGTAGATGGAGGAAAAATGTTGTGTACATCACGAGCGAAAAATACTTTTGTCTCCCTCAGGAAAATTGTTGCCCTCGGCTTCGCCTCGGGCTTCAAACTTTTTCCCTCAGGGAGAAAAAGTTGTACTTTTCACTCTAGATATACAAATAACTATTTCATATCATATACAGTTCAATAATTATTTTCTTAGTCTATATTATGTAAATTCATCTATAATTTTGCTGTATTGTAAGCTATTGTATATAAGTGTATAAGCCAGTATATATTGTAATCTACATAAATAAAGTACTCAATCAATCAATCAATATGTCTCTCTATCCCTCTCTGTGATCCTCTCTGTCTCTCTCTCTCTTTCTTCTATTTTTAATATTCTTTCCGAATAATGGACATTGATATGTCCAAAGCTCCGCCAATTTATGTAGATGCATAACAATATGATTATTATCTATAGTTATTATATTACAAATTGCTTTTTCATATCATATCAGTTCAATAATTATTTTCTTAGCCTATATTATGTAAATTCATCTATAATTTTGCTGTATTGTAAGCTATTGTATATAAGTGTATAAGCCAGTATATATTGTAATCTACATAAATAAAGTACTCAATCAATCAATAAATCTCACTCAGTCTCTTCAGGGTTGTGTGGCAGAGAGTACGTGGAGTCCTAACTCCGCCCTAATAAAGGCATATAATCAATCAATCAACATCTCTCTCCACCTCTCACTTTTCATCACTCTCTGTGATCCTTTCTCTCTTTCACTGTATCTTTGTCTCTTTAACTCTACTCTCTCTCGCACTCTCTCACCTCCTCTTCCTTCACAACCACTTAGTTCTCAATTTGGCGGAGAATTGTAGCACACAAGAATTTCAGTAATTTCGGACGACTGGCGGATTCAATTATTCAAAAGCCCTGTTTCAATGCACTGCTACACAGGGTGGCATGCCAATTGACCGATTCCCAAACGACCGAAAAGCTATATTTTCCCAAACAGCCGGAAACTAAATTGTGTTTTCGTTGTACTAGTCAATTAGGTTTATTAGTGGATCATAGAGAATATCCAGGAATGGAGAATAATTATTTTCCATAGAATATCCTTTCCAAAATAGTGGAGGTTTGGTCACATCAATGTTTCAGACTGATAGTCAAATGCTTTCGTTGTAATAGTCAATTAGGTTTATTAGTGGATCATAGAGAATATCCAGGAATGTAGGATGAACATTTTCCATAGAATATCCTTTCCAAAATAGTCGAGGTTTCGTCACATCAGTGTTTCAGACTGATAGTCAAAATTATCTCAATGTATTAATTATTGGATACTAGCAGGTAACCCGTGCTACGCAAGAGTCAAACTGGAAAACTTGACGAACTAAGAACTTGATGTACTGAAATATTAAATTATTTGAAATAGGCTTATAACCATCCTCGGTAAATCAAGATTCTATATGCAAAATTTCAAGTTAATCAGTCCAGTAGTTGAGACGTGATGATGCGTCATTCGTGAAATTCCTCTCCTGTGTATAAGCCAATTCTGTCCTTTATTATAGTATAGATTTTGTAATATACTAGTAGTTCTGTGAACAGTAGGCCTCGCGCTCAGTGAGTTACATTGACCTATTGTTATGTTTTCTCAAAAATTAATAAATAATTTATCAATTAAAAATGTCTAGAAAAAATCCTAAATAAACATAGAGCTTTCCTTCCTATATCGTACCGTGACGTGTCGTCCCGGAATGTGAGTGTGAGCGCTGTTATCAGGTCTGGCTGCAACTGTCTACAACGTTGATGGAAAGATACAATTTTCAAGATGTTCGATGTTTTTGAACGGGTAGTATTTTAGTCAACTGTCTACTAACGTTAATGGAAAGATACATTTTCAAGATGTTCGATGTTTTTGAACGGGTAGTATATTATAGTCCACTAGACAGCTGATTTTTGATGAATAATTCTATAGTCTGATTTTTACGGTAATATTGGCGTATGAAGGAGGTTCCTTTTCCCTTTTATATTATCCTTGATATGCAAAATTTCCAAAAACCTTGTATATACGTCGACGCGCAATTTAAAAAGGAACATACCTGTCAAATTTCATGAAAATCTATTACCGCGTTTCGCCGTAACTGCGCAACATAAAAACATATAAACATTTAAACATTAAGAGAAATGCCAAACCGTCGACTTGAATCTTAGACCTCACTTCGCTCGGTCAATTAACTCAAATATCCTTGCAGTAGCAGTTTTCAAAAGATCTTCTGCATGTATTGATTTCTACAAAAAGAGAGTTAATTGACCTAATCAAAACAATATAAAAATCTTGAAGTACCCTTTATTTTTTAAAAACTTTAAAATAGTTCAACAACCAGTTTCGACCCTAACTTAGGCCATTTTCAAGTTGAAATCTAGTTTTTTTATTTGACCTTCTTTAAAAATTTCTATTAAAATTGAAATCTCTTTTATTCAGCCTCAACTTGTCTAATCCATTTCAAAAAGAATATACTTATATGGTAAACTCTTGAATTGTGAAGAACTTCTAACATCAGATTGGCTTGAATGGTATGGCTTAACAAAATCGAGTAAATCCAATGACGTAATAACATCAGACAATTGTGGGCGTGGCTGTTAAGAAAGCGAAGGCCTACTCGCACGTGATTGGTCGACGTTCAAACTCTCAGCTTTCACCCAGTCTCTCTCACTCACATTCTCGCTCTCTCTCTCTCTCTCTCTTCTGGTAGAGAGTTAGTGGGGAGGATATTTTTAATATTCTTTCCGGAGAATGGACATTGATATGTGTAAAGCTCCGCCAATTTATGTAGATGCATAACAATATAATTATCTATAGTTATTATACTACAAATTGCTTTTTCATATCATAAATTCAATAATTATTAATCAATTATTATTGAAATCAATAATAAGTTCAATAATTATTTTCTCAGTCTATATTATGTAAATTAATTTATAATTTTGCTGTATTGTAAGCTATTGTATATAAGTGTATAAGCCAGTATATATTGTAATCTACATAAATAAAGTACTCAATCAATCAATCAATCTCTCATCAAGTTGTAGAGGGGCGTTCAGTGACTGCTTCTCTCTCAGATATCTATTCTCTATTAGCAGTTAACCCGTGCTCCGCAAGGGTCTAATCAAAAACTTGACAAACTAAAACTTGACCTACTGAAATCTTGAAGAGTTTAAAATGGGCCTATAACCATCCTCGGTTAATTAAGAATCTATATACAAAATTCCAAATTAATCAGTTGAGTAGTTGAGACGTGATGATGCGTCATTTGTGAATTTCCTATCCCCTACGTGTATAAGCAAATTCTCTCCTTTATTATAGTATAGATTATATATTATATTAATGAGATCCACAACCCGTGCGAATCAATGCATGCTTCGAATGTTTAGTAATTAATCAATGTTTATCTGGAAACCCTCCCTGATTCTTGAAGGATTAAAAACTCAAACTCTTGAAGCAAACTTGATAACCTGATTCTTGAAGCCTGATGCAAATTTAAAACCTGATTCTTGTTTGATAAATGAAAAAACATCAATTTTTTCTTATAATAATAGCTCAACTTGCAATACACAACATGAGATAACAAAGCTCTTTCTCCACTCATTTTATAGCAAAGAATACCACGATAGGAAAAAGATACTGCACATGTATTATTATAAGTCTCTGATACCAGTAAACCACTTTTAGAAGAACTAGAATAGGTTCTTAAACTAGAATAACTACTGTTGTTCCCTCGCAGTTTGTCCAATCATTCTCTGTTTACTTTATCTAGTTTAATGGAGCCTTATTTGTCTTTCATTAGAAACAGTCTTCTGAGAACTACAGCCTCATTCTACTGAAATGAAACTTTAATTAAAAATGGAGTTTTCATTATACTGGGTACCTAGTATATATTCCAAGTATAGAATTGGACAAAGTATATAAACAACATGGCAACGCTATAGTGTATATCCTTTAGTTTTTATTGACCGAGCGAAGTGAGGTCCAAGATTCAAGTTGACGGTTTGGCATTTCTCTTAATGTTTAAATGTTTATATGTTGCGCATTTACGGCGGAACGCGGTAATAGATTTTCATGAAATTTGACAGGTATGTTCCTTTTTAAATTGCGCAGGTTTTTGGAAATCTTGCATTTCAAGGATAATATAGAATGAAAAAGGAGTCTCCTTCATACGCCAATATTAGAGTAAAAATCACACTATAAGAATAATAAATTATTCATCATAAATCAGGTGTAGAGTGGATTTTGAATTGCATGTCATGACGCATGCAACTCAATATCTCAATGTAATGTAACTTGGTAAAAAATCAGTAGCTGTGTAGACCATTAATTGCATGCCTCATTTAATACAATTTTTATGCACTATAGTGAGGTCCACGTTATAATGACAGTATTTGACTTTAACTTTCATGGTGCTATTCTTGTCTATCATTCGACAAAGCAGGTAGTACTATCCTTTTCTAGCTCCGCAACGATGCCAAATCTACTTTGACAATGTAGAAATATAATTAATCAAGGCAGAGAATAGGCAACGCTCTTCTTTTATCTTTATCCATTGCCATTATAACGTGGACCTCACTATACAATTAAATGAACTATTGATTGCGTGCAATAACGCATGCAATTAATAACTAAAATAACATAGTATCGTCTCTCGACCTTTCTCTGCTTTGAACTCGGGCCGTCCTGTTGCCAGTATGTCTTGAAGGAGATTAGCTTTTGACGTTAGCATTTTCGATACACCAACCCCAACAGCCATTACACGTTTTCACACCGATATTTCGCCGACACGACTTACTGACAGGATTTACTCTGATGGACAGTATAAGAGGAGGCTGCGGTTTATAACTGCGCGAGGTCTACTGCTCACAGAACTACTAGTTATACTAGTTCTGGGTACATAGTATATGTAAAGAGTTGGACGTAGTATATAAGCAACATGGCAACGTTATAGTGAACATGCTTTAGTTTTCATTAAACTGTGTACTGGGGCATATATTTATAGAGTTGGACATAGTATATAAGCTATATTGTAGCTGTAGTAAACCTTCCTTTGGTTTTCATTATACATGGTACACAGTATATATGTATAGCATTGGACATAGTATATAAAGCTACATGGCACCGATATAGCATAGAATAAAACAATCGTATAGAAGATTTCTCTGGCTATAGTAAACCATACTTAGTTTTCATTATACTGGGTCCAAGTATATATGTGTATCATTGGACATAGTATATGAACGACCTGGCAACGCTGTAGTGAACCATCCTTGGCCAAATAACAGACTAAATAATCAAGTTTGTGCAATCATCATTCGTTCCATTTTAGAGGCAATCCTGTTGCATTATTTTTTAAAAGGAAGTCTATTCCGGGCCCGGAAATAAATTTACGGCAGGATTTTATTGGACGAGTGGAGGAGAATTAAATTTTTTCAGTATCTCCGCCCCTGCAACTCAGACTTATGTCCTATTTTGTGTCTGCTCGTAACTCCAGTCTTGAATAATGTGGGCTTGGAACAGGGTTTCATGAATTTCTTGAATAATGGGGGCTTGGAGCCGGATTTTGGAGGGGCATAACTCCTGAATTTTGTGGGGTGCTGAAGTTTTTGGTGATATCGTTATTTTTGCTGGAAGGTCACTGCTAAGTTTTACCATAGAAAAAAGAATACTTTTATAATATACTAGCAGGTAACCCGTGCTTCGCAAGGGTGTTTCTTAAAACTTGACGTAATGAAATCTAGAAGAATTCAAAATAGGCCTATGTACAGTGAGTCAGTCATTCTATCAGGGCTCGAATAATTTTGAAATTTTAATTGAATGAAACTGGAAGAATATAATTTCTTTATGTAGATAACAACACCTTCATTGAAAGACATATTGCATGCGTTTTCATATTGCCGATACAGCATTGATGAAACTGTAGACGTTTATTTAGCATTTGTCTCAAAAATTGTTCTAGCTGAAAAATTAATAATCCATGCCACGTGTAGGCCTAAACATTGCATCAGGAAAACGAAGTTTCAAAACTATGTTTTCCAGGTAGAAAGCAATATAGAAACTGATGTTTCTTTTTTAGCTTCGACCATATGATTTGGTGATTTTTTTAATGAAATCAAATGTACCATTAATGAAATTTAAACATTAATTCTGAAAAATCCAGTAGGAAAATTAAAATTTGGGCTTCCAGGTGCACTAGATTGATATTTTTAGAATCTATGTGCAAAATTTGGAGATCTAAATCATTCCCGTTTTTCCGGTATGCAATCCACAAGTTGACATGTTTTGATGCGAACAAACGAACACACGAACAAACACAACCCTACTCTCTCTTATTATATAGATATCTCTCTTAAAAGTAGACCATAATAATTATAATAAAAGAAAGAATTGGCTTATGCACGGAATGGGAAATTCACGAATGACGCAACATCACGTCTCAATTACTGGACTGCTTAACTTGAAATTTTGCATATAGATTCTTAATTTACCGAGGATTTTTATAGGTCTATTTTGAATTCTCCCAGATTTCAGTAAGTCAAGTTTTTTATTTAATTGCGGAGCATTGGTCACCTTCTAGTATGTAATAAAAATAAATTTGAAAGAAAAATAGCACAAGAACTACTTTATTATTTTTTCTGCCAATGTTATTACATTAGTGTCATTTGCATTATAAATAAATAAATAGATAAATGAATAAATTATAGATGAAAGATGTTTACTAGAAATTGTAGTTAACCAACTGCTGGAATTTTATGACTGTATAACAATTATTTCAAATTTATTTCTGCTATTTACTTCTTCGGTCAATATTTGCAGTAGCAGAAGTATTCAGTTCTATTTATATAGATTTAATTGGATTTTTGAAATTTTTATTATACAGTAGTAATAAAATACAATCTCTGATTTCACGCACTGACAGATCACAGACAAATCAAGTAAACGGTTTTAAATTACAGACAGGTTAAACTAAGATCAAACAAACGGGATTATATTATTAGACTATTTATAGTGATGTCTACGTTACAATGGCAGTGGAGAAAGATAGGATAACGACGTTGCCGGTAATCTGCCTTGCCTCTGCCTTCTATAGATGTTTGCTGATACCGTACATCTGATATAGAACATTAACTTTTCACTCATGTTCAAATACCTTACCTCACCTTATACGCAGGTTTTTACAGCATATTCGCCATTTCCCGCATATAGCACTCAAATGAACAATCAATAAAAACCTTTCTGTTTCAAATAAACAATTATATTTTATTCATGAAGAAAATATATTTCTCAATGATTGAATAATGAATTTTCATTATTGAAATTAAAAAAATCTGGTGTGGCGCACTCACACAACTTTCCTTGCCGTTATGAAAATTGGTCACCTGACGCTAGTGTTCCCGCGCATCTCAAGTCTACTATTCAAAGATTTGAGCCAGCTGGTGACAGGGCAATAACGCTGGAGACACACATGAGGTCTGCTATCTCTTCATAGTGAATGATTTAATAGAATCAACAATAATTTGCAATTGAATAATCACATTTTCTCGAATTTAAAGCTTATTTTCAATTTTAGGTGAAAATGTTACTGAACATTAATTGTAGAGATTTTCATGCTCAATCTACTCCACTTGATTTTTTTTGTTTCAATTGTATCTGAAGCCTGATAATTGGTAATCTATCTTCATTGATGGGGCGGAGCTCCTGAAATTTTTACAGATATGGGACTTATGGCAGTTGATAGAGCTTATCGATGACTATTTTAGGTATGAATTTGATCAAAATCGTTGGAGCCGTTTCCGAGAAAATCACGAAAAACCCTGTTTTTGACAACATATTCGCCATTTTAGCCGCCATCTTGAATTGCATTTGATCGAAATTGTTCATGTCGGATCCTTATAGTGAAAGGACCTTAAGTTCCAAATATCAAGTCATTCCGTTAATTGGGAGATGAGATATCGTGTACACAGACGCACATACACTCATACACACACACACACACCACACACACACACACACACACACACACACACACACACACCCACCACACACACACACACACACACACACCACACACCCATACAGACCAATACCCAAAAACCAGTTTTTTGGACTCAGGGGACCTTGAAACGTATAGAAATTTAGAAATTGGAGTACTTTAATTTTTTTCGGAAAGCATTACTTTCCTTACCTATGGTAATAGGGCAAGGAGAGTAAAAATTGTTAATCAATTCTATTTCTACATTGTTATAAAACGATCTGGCATAGTTGCGGAGCTAGTAAAGGATAGCGCTATCTGTTTTGTCGAATGATAGACAAGGATAGCAACATTAAATGTTAAACAAATACTATGCCATTAAAACATGGACTTCACTAGTTGCCAAGGTTCTTACTACTTGTTATAGTATTCTAATTTGTAATTCAATTGTTTTTGATGAATAAATTTTATTTGATTTGATTTAACTATAGAAAAACGTCTTTAAAATACGATTTAGATGTAAGTTCCCTAAATATCAATCGGGTGGTTAAGATGCTGGATAGAACCCCTTGAAAAACACAAGGGTGCAGTTGACTTTGACTAGAATATCACCTTGACCTTGACATGACCGTGACTTGACCTTGACTCGACCGTGACTTGATCTAATCTTGAATCCAGCCAGGCTCAACTTGGTCGCTATTATTCCTTTTTTAGTGTTCAAGCTTCAGGATGAGAGGGAATTGGGCAAAATTGCCTGAATATATTATTTAGCCAGCTCATGAGACGATGCCGCACTATTACCTACCTGCCTCAATCAGCGCTAAGTCTCCAAATCTTCTTCTTCTTCTTCTTCTTCTTCTTCTTCTTCTTCTTCTTCTTCTTCTTCTTCTTCTTCTTCTTCTTCTTCTTCTTTCTTCTTCTTCTTCTTTTTTCTTGCTTTCTATCCAGTCCCGACTACTATATCGTTAAATTGGCTCCGATCTTAAATCTGCTGCAAGAAGAAGAGAAGAAGAAGAAGAAGAAGAGAAGAAGAAGAAGAAGAAGAAGAAGAGAAGAAGAAGAAGAAGAAGAAGAAGAAGAAGAAGAAGAAGAAGAAGAAGAAGAAGAAGAAGAAGAAGAAGAAGAAGAAGAAGAAGAGAAGAGAAGAAGAAGAAGAAGAAGAAAGAAGAAGAAGAAAGAAGAAGAAGAAGAAGAAGAGAAGAAGAAAGAAGAAAAGAGAGAAGAAGAAGAAGAGAAGAAGAAGAAGAAGAAGAAGAAGAAGAAGAAGAAGAAGAAGAGAAGAAGAAGGAAGAAGAAAGAAGAAGAAGAAGAAGAAGAAGAAGAAGAAAGAAGAGAAGAAGAAGAAGAAGAAGAAGAAGAAGAAGAAGAAGAAGAAGAAGAAGAAGAGAAGAAGAAGAATAAGAGAAGAGAAGAAGAAGAAGACGAAGAAGAAGAAGAAGAAGAAGAAGAAGAAGAGAAGAAGAAGAAGAAGAAGAAGAAGAGAAGAAGAAGAGAAAGAAGAAGAAGAAGAAGAAGAAGAGAAGAAGAAGAAGAAGAGAAGAAGAAGAAGAAGAAGAAGAAAGAAGAAGAACAAGAAGAAAACAAGAAGAAGAAGAACAAGAAGAAGAAGAAGAAGAAGAAGAACAAGAAGAAGAAGAACAAGAAGAACAAGAAGAAGAAGAACAAGAAGAAGAAGAAGAAGAAGAACAAGAAGAAGAGAAGAGAAGAAGAAGAAGAAGAAGAAGAAGAAGAATAAGAGAAGAAGAAGAAGAGAAGAAAGAAGAAGAAGAAGAAAAGAAGAAGAAGAAGAAGAAGAGAAGAAGAAGAAGAAGAAGAAGAAAGAAGAAGAAGAAGAAACACGAAGAAGAAGAGGAAGAAGAAGAAGAAGAAGAAGAAGAAGAAGAAGAAGAAGAAGAAGAGGCTATTTACCGAGGAGGAGTAGAAAGAGGAGGAGGAGGAAGTAGAAGAGGAGGAGTAGCAGGAGGAGGAAAAGGAGAAGGAGCAGGAAGAGTTTGGTTGGGATCTGAATGGAAATAGCATGAGAGATAATAATAATAATAATAATAATAATAATAATAATAATGATATTAATGTAAGTTAACGTCGTCTCAGCGGTGAACGCTTTTCATCTGAATGTCGTGAAATTTTGTTGATTCCGAAGAAATGGAAGGTAATGAGTAGGAATAGGAGAAAAAAGAAAAAGAGGATGAGGATTAGAAGAAGAAGAAGAAGAAGAAGAAGAAGACAGAATATGAGGAAGGAAAAAACATGTAGGAGGGAAGAGAAAAAGTTCCTCTTACTAAGTACGGACGAATGCAAGGGAATGGCAGAAAGAGAAGGGAGAAGAACGAAGGAAAGAGAATAAGAGAAGTAGGAGGACGAAGGATATATGAGGAAAGCAAGAAATTAAGACGAGGAAAAGGAAGAATCATAATAAAATCGGAAGAAGATAGAATGATAGTAGGATGCTGATGATGCTGCGTCTGATATATTCGTATGGGTCATTTCGTTTATTGCTCTGACGACGTTTATTGAGGTTTAAGACCCGTTTCTGCTTTTAAAGTGCCCACAAAGGATTGTGGTTTGCTTGCTTTTTCGGATTTTTCCCCTTTCCTTGAGGGGGTTTTGTCAAAAGCCTCGCTTATGGGCATCTGATATCATAGAGAGTAAAAAAGTGAAAAGAGAATACGCTTATGGGGATCTGATATCAGAGAGGGAAAAGTGGAGAGAGATCATATCAAAAAGAATAATTTAAGAGAGTGAAAAAGTAAATCGAGAATAATATCAGAGAGGATGCTAAGCTGTGTTATAGCATCCATTCTAAATATAACACTTATCCTACCCATTCAAATTTTGCTGATAGTTATAAATGCCTCTTGAAATCGCAAATGTAGACATTCTTGACCGAAGCGAAGTGAGGTCTAAGATTCAAGTCGACGGTTTGGCATTGCTCTTAATGTTCAAATGTTTGAATGTTTAAAAAACATTAACATATGTTCATATGTTGCGCATTTACGGCGAAACGCGGTAATAGATTTTCTTGAAATTTGACAGGTATGTTCCTTTTTTAATTGCGCGTCGACGTATATACAAAGTTTTTGGAAATTTTGCATTTCAAGGATAATATAAAAGAAAAAATCTGGTGTGGCGCACTCACACAACTTTCCTTGCCGTTATGAGAATTGATCACCTGACGCTAGTGTTCCCGCGCATCTCAAGTCTACTTATAAACAAAGATCTGAGCCAGCTGGTGACAGGACAATAACGCTGCAGACATACGAGGTCTGCTATCTCTCCATAGAATCAACAGTTGCCAACAATTTGTAATTGGATAATCACATTTTCTCGAATTTCAAGCTTATTTTCAATTTTAGGTGAAAATGTTACTGAACATTAATTGTAGAGATTTTCATGCTCAATCTACTCCACTTGATTTTTTTTTCGTTTTAATTGTATCTGAAGCCTGATAATAGGGAATCTATCTGCATTGATAGGGCGAAGCTCCTGAAATTTTTACAGATATGTGACTTGTGGCAGTTGATAGAGCTTATCGATGACTATTTTAGGTATGAATTTGATCAAAATCGTTGGAGCCGTTTCCGAGAAAATCACGAAAAACCCTGTTTTTGACAACATTTTCGCCATTTTAGCCGCCATCTTGAATTGCATTTGATCGAAATTGTTCGTGTCGGATCCTTATAGTGAAAGGACCTTAAGTTCCAAATTTCAAGTCATTCCGTTAATTGGGAGATGAGATATCGTGTACATAGACGCACATACACTCATACACACACACACACACACACACACACACACATACAAACCAATACCCAAAAACCACTTCTTCGGACT
The DNA here is from genome assembly GCF_014356525.2 of Nilaparvata lugens. Lineage (NCBI taxonomy): Eukaryota > Metazoa > Arthropoda > Insecta > Hemiptera > Delphacidae > Nilaparvata > Nilaparvata lugens. The sequence goes on along the minus strand of NC_052516.1, from coordinate 9,913,487 downwards.
CAGGGGACCTTGAAACGTATAGAAATTTAGAAATTGGGGTACCTTAATTTTTTTCGGAAAGCAATACTTTCCTTACCTATGGTAATAGGGCAAGGAAAGTAAAAACGGGAAGAAAGAATACGCTTATGGAGATCTGATATCGGAGAGAAAAATGTGAAGAGAGAATGATATCAGAGAGAATAATATCAGAGAGTAAAAACGGGAAGAGAGAATACGCTTATGGAGATCTGATATCAGAGAGAATAATAAAATGTAAAGAGAGAATGATATCAGAGAGAATAATATCAGAGAGTAAAAGAGTAAAGAGGTAATAATATCCGAAAGGGTGCAACGCTTTGTTATCGCATTCATTATAAATATAACACTTATCCTACCCATTCAATAATGCTGAAAGTTTTAAATGCGACTAAAAATCGCAAATGTAGACACTTTATATTGAGATTCACTCTCAGGCCCGGTTGCACAAGAACCGGTTAAATTTTAACCGTGATTAATATTTTACGAGAACCAATCAGAGATGGCCTTTTTGATGTAACCAAAATTACAACCGAAAATCCATTGCCTTAAGAACTTTTATCATGGATAGAGCACTATCATGGAGATAGTATACTACATATACATGGAGAGAGTATTCTCTTTGAATATTCGATCACTGTAGTTTACTATAGTGAGGTCCACGTTATAACGGTAGTAGAGAACGATAGAACAGCGTTGCCGATTCTCTGCCTTGCCACTGTCTTCTATGGAGGACTAGTCATCAGGCTCGCTTCGCTCGCCATATCCGTCTAGCAAGGGAGCTCCGCCCCCTGGACCCCCGGCTGGATCGTCCAAGAATGAGATCAGCAGGCGAGCATTTTTCATTTGAGCATTTTTATCATATATTAGGACAATCCAGTCGGGGGTCCCAGACTAAACGTCTGGCTAAACGGATATGGCGAGCGAAGCGAGCCTGACGGCTAGTAATGTAATATTCCCAGGATTGAAGTAGCAGTGCCCCAATCAATTTTTCCGCGATAAATGCATTTAAATCTCCAACTTGGTGCCAACCTAACAAATTCAACTCAACTTAATGCCAACCTGTTAAAATTATTAATTTAGTTGCCAGTTAACAACTGTTTCGAAGAGGTACTCTATCTAGATTATAGTTCTATAGTAACATATGATATGGAAATTCAATTATAATTAAGAGATTGGGAGAAGAAGAATATACATGCTAAAAGACGAACTTTAAACCCTTAAAAACAACCCTTAGAGTTAAAATATTGCCAAAAGATTTCTTAGTGCGCCTCTAAAGGGCCAACTGAACATACCTACCAAATTTGAACGTTTTTGGTGCGGTAGATTTTTAGTTATGCGAGTGAGTGAGTGAGTGAGTGAGTGAGTGAGTCAGTCAGTCAGTCAGTCAGTCAGTCAGTGAGTGAGTGCTATTTCGATTTTATATATATAGATATACCGGTATCAGAAGCCGTCTTGGCTTCTGTGATTGGTTCTCGTAGAATTAATCACGATTAAAATTCAACCCCGGCTTTCGTGCAACCGGCACTTGGACAATCAGGATTCCTTATTAAAATAATAAAAAAGCTTCTCATTTAACTATTACTGATGGTTTTTCAATGCGAGTTGGAATCGAAGATGTGGAAATTGTTTTAGTGAGGTACAATTTAACGTGAGGTCCGCGTTATAATGGCAGTATTTGATTAGCATTGGTGTTGCTATCCTTGTCTATCATTCGACAAAGCAGATAGCACTATCCTTTTCTAGCTCTGCAACGTTGCCAGATCGTTTTTAACAATGTAGAAATATAATTTATTCACAAAATATTCCATGTAAATTATGAGAATGTGTTATTTAATCATTGAAAAATATATCTCCCTTACGAATAAAATGTAATTGATTATTTTAAACAAGAATGAACTGTTGATATTACATCAGATAAGGATATTTAAATCAATAAGTTTATTAAAAATTAGTGAATTTAATAAAAATACAATTATGGTTGCTATCCTCTATAGAAGGCAGACGAAAGTAGTAAGAGGAGTAGGCTGAGAATAAGTGGGAGAAGGAGAAAAAGTGGAGAGAACCCTGAAAAGAAGGAGAGGAATACGCAGTGAGAAATGATTAGGAGAGAAATGAAATAAAAATCGAAATAGAAATGAAATGAAATATAAAGACAAATAATACATCTCGATCTTATATTAGGTATGCTATTTTAGTATGGGGTAATTCATCTCAACAAAATATGGACAGGGTGTTTAAGATTCAAAAGAAGGCACTCAGATGTATAGAGAAAGTGAATAGGTTAGACTCTTGTAGGCCTTTATTTAAAAAGCTTGGTCTATTAACTGTGCCATCTTTGTATGTATATGAAGTTGTAATGCATGTGAAAACGAGTGGTGTGATCCAGAATTCAGATGTTCATGAGTATAATACGCGAAACAGAGCAGATTATCATATAATGGGTCACAATAGTAGGTTATTTGAACAAAAACCAGATTATATTGGTAGGAAATTTTATAACAAGCTACCTCAAATCTTGAAAAGTAATGATGATTTGAAGATTTTCAAAAAACAAATTAAAAAATATTTAGTTGATAGAGCTTTCTATAGTGTACAAGAATTCCTTTCAAACCTAAACTAGGTTGAACTACTTAGTGTTAGAATTATTATGTAATAACATGACTTGTCTTATACTCCATGACTGGAGTCTTTAGAACGTAATCTTAAAAAAAAAAAAAAAAAAAAAAAAAAAATCTTCTCGATAAAGACAAGAAGAAGAAAACGATCGGAATATAAAAGATTCAAGTGAGCGAGAGAACGATAAACAGAGAGGAAGAGAAAGAGTAGAAGAGTGAGAGAGAGAGAGGGCAAAAAAGAGAAAGGGTGAGAAAGAGAAACACTGAGGAAGAGAAAGCGCAGAAAAGAGAGAAATGGAGTGAAATCAATGGAAGAGAAAAGACGAAGAGAAGAAACGTAGAACCTCAAAGACCCAAAATTGGCACGGCACAGGGAAATCTGATGTGAAAATGGAAAACGTTGGTTCGACCACATCTGCAATACCTCCTCACCAGGACCGCAATTTCTACCGAAACTACTTTTTGCAAATCCTCAACCCTTCTCTCTCTCTTTCCCATTCTCTCTTTATCTACCCAACCAACAACACTGTCCCATTGGTACCCTATATATATATATATTTATCTCAATGCCCCATATCCAATAAACCTCGCCTTGTCGTATATAGCTCTCGCCTGTGCTTGACTTACTCAATATTGTTTTTTGTCGTCACTTTTGTGGAGCTCGACGTGAAATTTCACAAGTCATCGCCGATATTTTTGGCAACGGACAAAAACTGCACTCCTGACCTAACCTGTGGCACTATTATTGGCGGAGTATACTGCTTGTAAGTGGGGATTCTGGCGCTGAGAGTATAATTTAGAGCAAGGTCTATAAATACAGGTCATGACACTTTTGTTCCTTATGGAGCGGCCATTTTATGGGGTCTTTATGGCGGTACATTTGAAAATCCAATCTAATTCAATTTGCTCCTTACAAAATTATGCATTTTAAAAACAATATTCTGGTTCAGATAATATGTGAATTCAGGTTTTCAATTTTTTAATAATGAAATTTCAATAATAAATGCTTCAATTATTCATTTATTTATTATTAAAATTGTTCTTATTCTTGTAACTTGTGGATTATGATTCATAAGGCATTGGGACAAGACAGAAATATGCGAGGCCAACTTCAAAAGAGTTTTAAGTTCCCGATCAATTACATCTAAAAATCAACAATTCAGTTCCTAGTTGGAATCTAAATATTATTTTTCCTCCACCTACTATCAAAAGTCTCATTTTACACCCTGGATTCGAATACTAAAGTACTACTTTTCCTCCCATGGGACTAAAAATAATTCCCAGCGGGAAAAGTGATCACTTTTACTCCCAAGGGAGTAAAAATAAACCCATAAGATTAACATGGGAAGAAGTCCGACAACGCCGCGATTGAAGAATGAGGAATTAGCGCGTTGTGCTTGGTTGCACCTCTGCTCACTATAGCAGCCACAGCAGTCACTGTTACCATATTGTCTCGCACATTGTCTGAAGATGTAGTAAAATTATTCATTGTTATAGGTATTGGTGTAGGTGGAGGAAAAATGTTGTGTGCATCACGGGACTAAAGTACTTATTCTCCCTCAGGGAAATTGTCGCCCTCGGCTACGCCATCGGGCGACAACAGTTTCCCTCAGGGAGAAAAAGTTGCACTTTAGTCCCTAGATGCACAAATAACTATTTTCAGTCGGAACAATTTATTTCACAATTCAAAGCCAAGCAATATCCTTTGAACAATATTACAAAATAACACATCATGTTGTTCAATCCATAATGATAACAGCTGATAAATTTGAAAATTGGTGAACTAGAACCCCATAAAATGACGATTTTGCAATGCATCACGGGATTGTGTCATGACCTGTATTTATTGACCGAGCAAAGTGAGGTCTAGGATTCAAGTCAACGGTTTGGCATTTCTCTTAATGTTTGTATGTTTAAATGTTTATATGTTTTTATGTTGCGCATTTACGGCGAAACGCGGTAATAGATTTTCATGAAATTTGACAGGTATGTTCCTTTTTAAATTGCGCGTCGACGTATATACAAGGTCTTTGGAAATTTTGCATTTCAAGGATAATATAAAAGGAAAAAGGATCCTCCTCCATACGCCAATATTAGAGTAAAAATCAGACTTTAGAATTATTCATCATAAATCAACTGTCAAGTTGACTATAAATTGCATGCCATGACGCATGCAATTCAATATCTCAATGTAACTTGGTAAAAAATTAACAGCTGTATAGACTATAAATTGCATGCCTCATTGAATGCAATTTTTATGAACTATTAAATAGGATGCAAAGAACTTATAACAGCTCGTATGGGCGCCTAGATGTCTTCTGGTTTTCTCGCGCTAAATTCCGGAAAGCGTTATATGATAATTCATCTTGTGTAAGCATGATCTGATCAAATAAATAGTTAGTGTATCAGTGTGGATGTGCTTATGGTTTGGGACGTCGTTGTAACTGCGCGAGGTCTACTGTTCACAGAACTACTAGTAGACCTTGATTTAGAGTATGAGAGTATAGTCTCATAGTTCAGTTTAGGTGTACTCCAGATTCAATATGAATTGAACTGTCAGTTGCACATTGAAAGCTCTGAGATTTCTTCCAGCAATATGAATACTACACGAGTGCCATTTTTCCAATTACATATCATATTATTATTTTCATCCACTGACCACCTGTAAAAGGGGTATAAGGATTTGCCAATTTGTCATTAATCAAACAGTAAAATGTTATCTATATTCTTCAACCTTCATCTTGAGGTTTTGTAAAAATCTTTTTCCTACAGTTACGTTGAAAAGTGGCCATTGCTGCACTGATTACAGAACGCAAAGAATCACTTTTCTACTCTAGTGCGGGAAAAATTTTTCTGCACTCCAGATTTGCAACATGGCAACGCAAAATACTTAGTAGGTTATATGGAGCAACAGTGCAGCAAAATCAAAATGAAGTTGGTAACAGTGACTACTGTGGCTGCTATAGTGAGCAGAGGTGCAACCAAGCACAACGCGCTAATTATTATTCATTATATAATTATTATAACCAAGGACAACGAGGACTTTAGGATTTTAGGATTAAGGTTTTTATCAATAATAAAATTACACAGAAAAACATTTGATGCATTTCAGGCAATTTTACCCATAATTACCCACTTTTCATATTCAATGGTAACTGTAGGAAAAACTTAATGTGAAATACGTGCACAAAGTTCCTCTGCTGCACTCAAGAAACCATTCCGCCCTCGCCTACGGCTCGGGCGTAAACGTTTCTTTCGGTGCAGCAAACTGTCACTTTGCGCACTAGTTGCACAAATAACTATATATTCCTCCACTGAGTAGGCACATATGGATAGCAGCTATTTTTTAATAGAAGTCTGAGAACTTTACCTGACGTTTCTTTTATGTGAGATGGCAATAAGTTGTACATCCGGATACCTGAACACCTTACCCCTCGCTCATACATAGTACTTCGGTGTGCATCATCTCTCAAATTATTTCTGTATCTGGTCGAATATTGGTGAGATTTTATTGAATCCATTTATGTGCTTTTTAAAAAGCAGATTGTTTCCACAATATTAAGAATTCCAAATTTTTTGAAGTGGGGCCGACAACTAGTTCGAATTAACTCCCCTATAAATTCGGAGGTTGAAAAAATGACTTTCGTATTTGGCCAGTGGCAAGGCAGAGAATCGGCAATCCTGTTCTTCTTTCTATCTTTATCCACTGTCATCATAACCTGGATCCCACTATGGTCCATCGGCATCCTCTCTCTCTCTCACTCTCTCTCTCTCTCAATCTCTCTCTCTCTCTCTCTCTCTCTCTTTGATAGAGATAGAGATCATTCTGGTAGAGAGTTAGTGGGGAGGATATTTTTAATACTCTTTCCAAAGAATGGACATTGATATGTTCAAAGCTCCGCCAATTTATGTAGATGCATAACAGCATAACAATATAATTATTATCTATAGTTATTATATCACAAATTGCTTTTTCATATCATATACAGTTCAATAATTATTTTCTTAGTCTCCATTATGTAAATTCATCTATAATTTTGCTGTATTATAAGCTATTGTATATAAGTGTATAAGCCATTATATATTGTAATCTACATAAATAAAGTACTCAATCAATCAATCAATCTCTGTTAGGGTTGTGTGGCAGAGAGGACCAGGAGTCCTAACTCCGCCCTAATAAAGGCATATAATCAATTAATCAATCTCTCTCTCTCTCACTATCTCTCTCTCTCTCTCTCTAAGGGTTGTGTGGCAGAGAGGACCAGGAGTCCTAACTCCGCCCTAATAAAGGCATATAATCAATCAATCAATCTCTCTCTCTCTCTCTCTCTCTCTTTAAGGGTTGTGTGGCAGAGAGGACCAGGAGTCCTAACTCCGCCCTAATAAAGGCAAATAATTAATCAATCAAATCTCTCTCTCTTCTTCCACTCCCTCTCTTACTTTCTCTCTCTTCCTCTCCCTCTTTCTCTTTCTTTCTCTCTCTCCTTCACCCACTTCTCCCTCTCCATCCTGAATATATTCTTGACCAGTTCTGCTGCAAAAGTGTATTGATGCCAACCGAACAGAGATCTGCCGTGAATGGATCCTCAGAGCTTGAATGACGTCATTACCGACCCTTTGAAACAGCTGACTCGGCATGTTTGAAGATGGCTGTAAACGGTTGTGGCCTGTGGTCGCAGACTGATCACTGGATTTGTTGTTTCATTCAATATATAATATCGGGGCACCGAGCTTCGCTTGCTATTTATTTATAAACTATTAGCCGTCAGGCTCGCTTCGCTCGCCATATCCGTCTAGCCACCCGTTCTATCCGTCTGGACCCCCGTAAAAAATTAGATCAGCGGGCTCGCTTCGCTCGCCATATCAGGCGACATAATATTCCCAGTACCTAATAGCTCTGATTGAAGTAGCAGTGCCCGATAAATTTTTCCGCGATAAATGCATTTCAATCTTCAACTTGGTGCCAACCTAACAAAGTCAACTCAACTTAATGCCAACCTGACAAAATTATTAATCTAGTTACCAGTTAACAACTGTTTCGAAGAGGTACTCTCTCTAGATTATAGTTCTATATTAACATATGGTATGGGCATTTTTCAATTATAATTAAGAGAATAAGAAAAATATACATGCTAAAAGACGAACTTTAAACCCTTAAAAACCACCCCTAGACTTAAAATATTGCCAAAAGATTTCTTAGTGCGCCTCTAAAGGGCCAACTGAACATACCTACCAAATTTGAACGTTTTTGGTCCGTTAGATTTTTAGTTCTGCGAGTGAGTGAGTGAGTGAGTCAGTCAGTCAGTGAGTAAGTGAGTGCCATTTCGCTTTTATATATATATATATATATATATATATATATATATATATATATATATATATATATATATAGATAGATAGATAAACAGAACACAATTCTTTGAAATGATTGGGGAAGGACTAACAGGCACAACCCAAAACTGTTTCTTGCCAGAATTTTTATTTATAGTCTAGAAAGTAGATTATGTTCCATACACTTGAATCCAGGTTCAATTTCCAGTCCAAACATTTAAAAACCAAAAAGTTCTAATTTAGATTATTTACAAACCAAATTGAATAACAAAATAACACTCACTAATCACTTAAAATTGTCAAATAATGATTAACTTTGAAAATTATGATATACTCTAGTTTAGAATGATTATCATGTCATGTCAACAAATCAGATTATTTTGATCAAGTCGATTAAATTGTCTAGCTAGATAATATTTCTCGCTGATTGATTACACAGCTGGAAATAATTCTGCCTCTCTCCCACACAAGCATCTTCTGTTTCGACAGACGAAATTATCATATGTTTTTCCAATGATGAATAATTTTTATCCTTTTCATGTCCTTCAGCGAGTTTTCCCAGGGATGAGACCTAGTGCAACCGAATTTTTATATCATAAACCTACTATGTTCCAAATTTCGTGAAAATCGTTGGAGCCGTTTTCGAGATCCGTTGAACATAAATAAACAGATATAAAAATATAATCAGATCTACAGAAATTGCTCGCTTAATATAATAGGATATCTGGAATACATCAAAACAGCTTTCTTATTACATTGATGAACTTGTACATGACTTCTTTTTCACGTGAATTCCTACCTTCAAGCATAGAGAAAACATAGCATAAGAAGATATTTAGAATATTAGAATTCATTCAATGCTTGGAAGTTTGTATCAAATTAGGGTGTTGTGTATCAAGTTGAGATGATACTATATCATAATATGTTGTATCATGTGTTGTGATACTGTATCATTTTGCGGTGATAGAATAGAGAACAGTGATAGCATAAGAAGATATTCCATGGTTTGTAGAATTGATTCAATGCTTGGAAGTTTGTATCAAATTATGGTGTTGTGTTTCAAGTTGGGATGATACTGTATCATAATAATGTTCATTATGTATCATGTGAGGTTGATACAATATCATCTTAAGGTGATATGATAGAAAACAGTGATAGCATAAGAAGATATTCCATGGTTTGTAGAATTGATTCAATGCTTGGAAGTTTGTATCAAATTATGGCTTTGTGTATCAAGTTGAGATATGATACTAACTGTGTTGATACTGTATCATGTGTTGTGATATGGTATCATTTTTTAGTGATATCATAGAGAACAGTGATAGCATAAGAAGATATCCCATTGTATAGGGCGTTACTGTTCCAATTTTCTATGCCAACTCAAGCAGATAGTCCCAGTATTTCTTTTTAGTGAAGCTATGTGACGCTGGTAGTCTCTCAAACTGTGCAGTTCTTACACTCTCACCACAATAGAACAGTAATGATAGACAGTGGTCGACAGTAATCGGCTCAAGTTAACAGTGAAATTTGGAACATAAACGACCTATACCATGGGATATCTACCTCTGTATGATGTATTAATTTATTCAGTTCATGAATAATTCTTGAAGAATTAGAATAGGCCTATAACCATCCTCGATAGATTAAGAATCGAAATGCGAAATTTCAAGTTGAGTAGTTGAATAGTTGAGACGTGATGATGCGTCATTCGTGAATTTCCTATCCCGTTCGTGCTTTCGTGTATAAGCCAATTCTTTTCCTTTATCATATTATAGATTAGAAGGTAACCCGTGCTCCGCAAGGGGTCTATTTTGAAACTTGACAAACTAAAAACTTGACCGAGTGGAATCATGAAGAAATTAGAATAGGCCTATAACCATCCTCAGTTAATTGAGAATCTATATGCAAAACTTCAAGTTGATCAGTCCAGTAGTTGAGACGTGATGATGCGACAATAGTTATTTGTGCAACTAGTGCGCAAAGTGACAGTTTGCTGCACCGAAAGAAACGTTTACGCCCGAGCCGTAGGCGAGGGTGGAATGGTTTGTTGAGTGCAGCAGAGAAAACTTTGCGCACGTATTTCACATTAAGTTTTTCCTACAGTTACCATTGAATATGAAAAGTGGGTAATTATGGGTAAAATTGCCTGAAATGCATTAAATGTTTTTCTGTGTAATTTTATTATTGATAAAAACCTTAATCCTAAAATCCTAAAGTCCTCGTTGTCCTTGGTTATAATATCTACTTAATAATTTGCGCGTTGTGCTTGGTTGCACCTCTGCTCACTATAGCAGCCACAGCAGTCACTGTTACCAACTTCATTTTGATTTTGCTGCACTGTTGCTCCATATAACCTACTAAGTATTCTGCGTTGCTATGTTGCAAATCTGGAGTGCAGAAAAATTTTTCCCACACTAGAGCGGAAAAGTGATTCTTTGCGTTCTGTAATCAGTGCAGCAATGGCCACTTTTCAACGTAACTGTAGGAAAACATAATTTTCCTATCCCGTACGTGTATAAGCCAGTTCTTTCCTTCATTATATTATAGATAATATATCAATATATCATCACAAGTTAATAACTCAATGCAACTTGAATCATACCTCTTGACTTTCCACTGCTTTCAATAGAACAGTTGACAGAATTTCAACGGCATTTTGAGCGAGTTCTCAAGCCCGGGGAAGCTCTATAGTAACAAATATGTCTAACCCCAAGTTCTCCCGGTAGGTGGCAGCAGGTATAGGGTAAGATCCTCGAGTAAAACTAAAGCATCAATCACAGACGAGCTACGTTTGACACGTTCCTAAGCTCCACCTCCTCACTCCTGATTGGTCGACTATTCAAATTGTCAGACTCCAAGTTCTTCCAGTAGATTGCAGCAGGTACCGGGTCGCGTTCCACTAATAAGGTCCACGTTATAATGGCAGTATTTGATTAACATTGGTGTTGCTATCCTTGTCTATCATTCGACAAAGCAGATAGCGCTATCCTCTTCTAGATAGTCATTTTTCAATTCAAATAGGGATCATCAATGAAACCAACTGTCAAATTATTCTTGTGAAAGAAATATTTAGCTGTTTCCATAATTTTCACCAACTCTGTAGAATTTAAAGTTGCTGGTTTCAAAGATTACAATAGAACAGCTCATTACTGAGTTCTCTAACCCAGAAGATCACTATAGTAAGGTCCACGTTATAATGGCAGCGGAGAAAGATAGAAGATCAACGTTGCCGATCCTCTGTCTTGTCAATGCCTTCTATAGACGGTAACTGATACTGGTTTATTGATGTAATATTAACTGTTTATTCTCGTTTAAAATAATTAATTATATTCTATTAAGCAAGAAATTATATTTTTCAATAATTTCATAATAAATTGTCATAATCTAGATGAATATTTTGTTGATTAATTATATTTCTGAATTGTTAGAAATCAATCTGGCAACAGAGCAAAGCGAGAAAGAGATAGCGCTATCCGCTTTGTTGAATGATAGACAAGGATAGCAATACAATTCGCACTGTGGCAATGGTCGCTATACTTGGAATAGTGAGTTGTGTTTTTTCTGGCTCTAAATTTTGTCAAATTACGCAAAAATGTTCCAATTAATGGTGATTTGAGTGTGATATTTTTGGTTTTTATTCTGTTTTTAACCGTCAAATTTAAAATTCTTAGTTTTCGTTGTTTTTTCTGGCTCTAAATTTTGTCAAATTACGCAAAAATGTTCCAATTAATGGTGATTTGAGTGTGATATTTTTGGTTTTTATTCTGTTTTTAACCGTCAAATTTAAAATTCTTAGTTTTCGTTGTTTTCTGGCTCTAAATTTTGTCAAATTACGCAAAAATGTTCCAATTAATGGTGATTTGAGTGTGATATTTTTGGTTTTTATTCTGTTTTTAACCGTCAAAATTTAAAATTCTTAGTTTTCGTTGTTTTTTAGTGAAAATGAACTAAATTTTAGGAAAGTGAAACCATAACCCTATTTCGGACATTTAAAATGTTATCTAAATTTGGGAGAGAAATAGTACAAGGAGTATCCTTAGTTTTTCTCTCCCAATCAGTGCTACTGTGTAAAAATTATAAAAAAATGAAAAAAAAATGAAAATATCTTTCATTCAACAAAGAGGATAGCGCTATCTCTCTCTCTCTCGCTTTGCTATGTTGCTAGATCGGCTTTTAACAATGTAGAATTAATAATCAATTAACTGGATATTTTCATCTTAGTTATGAAAATTAAATTATGAAATTATTGAAAAATATAATTTCTTGCTCAATAAAATATAATTGATTATTTTAAACGAGAATGAACAGTTAATATTACATCAATAAACTGGTATCAGCTACCCTCCATAGAAGGCATTGACAAGACAGAGGATCAGCAACGTTGTTCTCCTATCTTTCTCCACTCATTAAAGTATCATTGAAAATATAATTTCTTGCTTAATAAAATATAATTGATTATTTAAGAGGAGAATGAACAATTGATATTACATCAATAAACCTGTATCAGCTACCGTCTATAGAAGGCATTGACAAGACAGTGAGGATCGGCAACGTTGTTCTTCTATCTTTCTCCACTGTCATAATAACGTGAACCCCACTATATATGATACATTATGCTAGTTTAATGGGATGAGGGAATGTGTTGACATTTGTCATATATATATATGATGCAGTACCGATATTGATCGTGGAGTGGCTTCAGATTTGTGTTGAGTTGGAGCGTGTGAGATGTAATGATTGGTTGCTATAGCGACAACACGCCTGTCGGTATCGGTTCAATGGGCAGCCACATTGATAGGGAATGATGCTGACAGAATTGGGTGAAAATTTCACTGGGTGAAGAAGTGTGGATAGAGTTCAAAAATTGGAGACCGATATATTTATCTGACATACATGATAGGTTTTTATATATTGTTTGATATTGTATCTCATATTGAATTCTGAATTACCGATGTTTGAGATAATATATATCTCAAATTTCTTTATTTTATAATATTAGAAGAGCAATTTCTGTATTTATATACTGTATCTGGCTATTTTTATATCTGGTTATTTATGTTTTACGAATCTCGAAAACGGCTCTAACGTTTTTCACGAAATTTGGAACATAGTAGTTTTATGATATAAAGATTCGATTGCACTAGGTCTCATTCTTTGGAAAACTCGCTGAACGACATTAAAAGGATAATTCATCCTTGGAAAACAGATGATAATTTCGTCGTCTCTCGATAACAGAAGATGCGTGTGCCTGTGTGGGAGAGAGACAGAATTATTTCCAGCTGTGTAATCATAATCAATCAGCGAGAAATTTTATCTAGCTAGACAATTTGATCAACATAATCTGATTTGTTGACATGACATGATAATCCTCCTAACCTAGAGTATATCATAATTTTCAAAGTTGATCATTATTTTTTGACAATTTCAAGTGATTAGTGAGTGTTATTTTGTTATTCAATTTGGTTTGTATATGATCTAGATTATAATCTTTTTGTTTTCAAATGTTTGAACAGAAAATTGAACCTGAATTCAAGTGTATGGAACATATTCCCACTTTCTGGACTATTTATAGTGTATAAATCAAAATTCGGGAAAGAAACAGTTTTGGCTGTTACACCATTGTCAATCTCTGATAAACTCTGATAAACCAGTTTATCAGAGATTGACAATGGTGTAATAACCGAAACCGGTCTTTCTAATTATCAATAAATCAGTGGTTTTTTTGAAAATTTCTTAGTCTTTTTCATTCAATATGAATAATTACCACAATATCAACTTCTCAACTACACAAAAAAGATTTATTGATACTTAGAAAGACCAGTTTCGGTAATTACACCATTGTCAATCTCTGATAAACTCGAACTAAATACAAGAGCAGCAGAATTTATACTAGTAGGCGAGTACTGCTATTGGTCAAGGGCATAAACGCCTGCCATTGGCCCAGCTATACAGTCTCCTCCCACTCAACGGTGTCACAAAATGGCGGCTTAAGCAACAGACTCGCCATAACAAAATTCACTTTAAGTACTAAATAAGAACCAAGAAAACAAGTGAAAGATGATAAAACAGATATGTAAATGGAAAACTATTGACTAATGTATGCTTACAATTTTATGATAGAACTAAATTCGTAGTGTTGTATTGGTTGAAATGGATCTAGTCATTTAAACCAGGGGGGTCTCCTACCTGTTTTATCCAAGGGCCACATTGTTAATTCTTGGGAGGCTTAGAGGGCCAATAACAAGGATGTACGTGAATTTGACTTGTGGGGACACTTACGACGAGGGATTTGAGGGGTGTAAAATTATTATATTTTCATTAAAATAATATGAGGAGTTTCAAGTAGGTTTGATTAAAACATAGGAAACAAACAAATTCATATCATTCTAATACAAAGTCCAATTTATTGAGTTTAAGAAGGTCATAAGAAAACTTGACAATTCATGAATTTAGTAAAATCAAGGTCAAAAATGTGTATGCATGTATTTTTTTTCAAATATGTTGCAATATAACTCTCGGCGGGCCGGATAAAATCTATCTGCGGGCCGGATGTGGCCCGCGGGCCTTAGGTTGGAGAGCCCTGATTTAAACTATACTGGGAATTTTCCTTAATTACTCATGTTATTTCTAAAGCCTCTAGAATATTTAAAGATCTGCCTTTGTTATCAACATGCAGAAACTCAAAATTCTCCTCAACTGTGAACTTGTGATTATTTGTTATCAAATGTGATTTTCTCACTGTCTGGTTGGTGTGCTATATAACTCGTTTTGCTCTGTGATACAAGGATGATACTAAGATGATACAAAGCTGATACGAAGTTGAAACGTAGATGATACTAAGATCATACAAAGATGTTACAAATATGATACAAGGATGATAGACAAGGAAAGCAACATCAATGTTAATCAAATACTACCATTATAACGTGGACCTCACTATTATAGGAAGATGATACAAAGATGAAACGAAGATGATAAAAGCATAGAGAAACAATAGGGTAAGTAGATATCCCATGGTATAGGGCGTTTATGTCGCAACTTTTACTGTTATCTCGAGCCGATTACTGTCGATTATTGTCGATTTTTACTGCTTTGATTTGGTAAGAGTGAATGAACGGAGCAATATGAGAGACTACCAGTGTCACACAGCTTCACGGGGAAGAATTACATGAACTATCGGCTTGAGATAACATTAAAAGTTGCGACATACCATGGGATATCTACTTATGCTATTGTTTTTCTATTTGTTTTCTCTATTTTTTCTCTCTTATTGTTTCTCTCTACAAGTATGATAAACAAGGATAGCACCACCAATGTTAATCAAATTCTGCCATTATAACGTGGACCTAACTATGGTAAGATAATACGAAAATGATACAAATATGATACGAAGATAATGCAAGGATGATAGACAATGATAGCAACATCAATGTTAATCAAATTCTGCCATTATAACGTAGACCTCACTATAAGAAAATGATACAAAAATGATACGTAGATGATACAAAAATGATACGTAGATGATACAAAAATGATACAAAGATGATGCAAGGATGATAGACAAGGATAGCAACACCAATGTTAATCAAATACTGCCATTATAACGTGGACCTCACTATAGGAAGATGATACAAAGATGATACGTAGATGATACAAAGATGATGCAAGTATGATAGACAAGGATAGCAATACCAATGTTAATCAAATACTGCCATTATAACGTGGACTTTACAATGGGAAGATGATATACAAAGATGATATGAAAATGATACAAATATGATACGAAGATGATGCAAGGATGATAGACAAGGATAGCAACACCAATGTTAATCAAATTCTGCCATTATAACGTAGACCTCACTATAAGAAAATGATACAAAAATGATACGTAGATGATACAAAAATGATACGTAGATGATACAAAAATGATACAGAGATGATACAAGGATGACAAAAAGATAATACAAATATGATACTAAGATGATGCAAGGATGATAGACAAGGATAGCAACACCTATGTTAATCAAATTCTGCCATTATAACGTGGACCTCACTATGGGAAGAAGATACAAAGATGATACGTATATGATACGAAATGATACAGATATGATACAAAGATGATACGTCTATGATACGAAAATGATACAAAAATGATACAAAGATGATGCAAGGATGATAGACAAGGATAGCAACACCAATGTTAATCAAATACTGCCATTATAACGTGGACCTCACTATAGGAAGATGATACAAAGATGATACGTAGATGATACAAAGATGATGCAAGTATGATAGACAAGGATAGCAATACCAATGTTAATCAAATACTGCCATTATAACGTGGACTTTACAATGGGAAGATGATATACAAAGATGATATGAAAATGATACAAATATGATACGAAGATAATGCAAGGATGATAGACAAGGATAGCAACATCAATGTTAATCAAATTCTGCCATTATAACGTGGACCTCACTATAAGAAAATGATACAAAAATGATACGTAGATGATACAAAAATGATACGTAGATGATACGAAAATGATACAGAGATGATACAAGGATGACACAAAGATAGTACAAACATGATACTAAGATGATGCAAGGATGATAGACAAGGATAGCAACACCAATGTTAATCAAATTCTGCCATTATAACGTGGACCTCACTATGGGAAGAAGATACAAAGATGATACGTCTATGATACGAACATGATACAGATATGATACAAAGATGATACGTCTATGATACGAAAATGATACAGAGATGATACAAAAATGATACAAAGATGATGCAAGGATGATAAACAAGGATAGCAACACCAATGTTAATCAAATTCTGCCATTATAACGTGGACCTCACTATATAAGAGCACACTGTCAGAATTGGTCTAATAGCAGACATCGATTCCATTCATAAAAATAACTCTGACAGTTCATAATGAATCTCCCTATATCAGAGCACCCAGTCAGCATTACTTGAATGGACAACATTGATATAGTGTTCATAAGGAACTGTGACAGTTTGAAGTGAGTTTCGTCAGTGTCGACTCATCACAAATCAACATCAACAAGAATCACTGGAAAATGCATAGACTAGCAACATGTGGAGTGGCCCCACTTCATATATATAGTAGAGTGTGTGTATGTATGTCTTCATATATGTGTATGTTCGAGTATGCAATACAGATATATGCGGCGTGGTTGTGTGGGCATGGAAAACGCATACCGCAATTAATAAACGCATATCCCCTCGCAAACAAATATTTATCCTCTACCAGCCTTCGATGAATTTCATTCTAGCCAGCTTTCTGCTACCCTCCTTGTCAGATACTTTTTATCTTTCTCCTTCTATTACTCCTCCTCCTCCTCCTATTTCTCTATTATCTCCTCCTCGTACAGCATCATACTGTCTTTCTCCTCCACCACCTCCTCCACCTCCTCGTACTCCTCCTACTCCTCCGCCGCATCCACCTCATCATCCGATTTCTCCTTCAGCTTCTTCTTCATCATCATCCTCTGACATTCTGTCTCCTCCTCATTATTTTCCTACAGTATTCTTTCTCATTCTTTCTCTCCTACACCACCACTTCCTTCCCCTTTTCCTCCTCCTCCACCAACACCTCCCATTCCTCCCATTCCTCCCATTCCTCCCATTCCTCCCATTCCTCCCATTCCTCCCATTCCTCCCATTCCTCCCATTCCTCCCATTCCTCCCATTCCTCCCATTCCTCCCATTCCTCCCATTCCTCCCATTCCTCCCATTCCTCCCATTCCTCCCATTCCTCCCATTCCTCCCATTCCTCCCATTCCTCCCATTCCTCCCATTCCTCCCATTCCTCCCATTCCTCCCATTCCTCCCATTCCTCCCATTCCTCCCATTCCTCCCATTCCTCCCATTCCTCCCATTCCTCCCATTCCTCCCATTCCTCCCATTCCTCCCATTCCTCCCATTCCTCCCATTCCTCCCATTCCTCCCATTCCTCCCCCTCTTTCTCCTCTTGCTCCTGCTCCTCCTCCTCCTCATCCTCCTCCTCCTCCTCCTCGTCCTCCTCCTCCTCATCCTTCTCCTACAGTTCTTTCTCTCCTACACCACTTCTTCCTTCTCCTCTTCCTCCTCCATCACCTCTTCCTCCTCCTCCTCCTCCTCATCCTCCTCCTCCTCCTCCTCCTCCTCCTCCTCCTACTCCTACTCCTCCTGCTCCTCCCCATCATCCTCCTCCTTCTCCTCCTTCTCCTTTCTCTCCACGTCTTCCACCCACATCCTCCTCCTAATCTTCTCATTTTCTTTTACCTTTTTCTGCATCATCATCCTCCTCCTCCTCCTTTTCTTTCTAGGTTTTCCCCTCCTACTCCTCCACTTTCTACATCTTTTACACCTTTTCCCCTTGTCACTTCTCTCCTTCTCCTTCTTTTCGTCTCTCCTACTCCTTCTCCTTTCCGTCTCTCCTTCTCTTCTCCTATTTGTTCCCTCTTCCTGCTTCCAACACACCTAATTCTCCCTCTCCCATACCTCCTCTTTCTCTCACTTTCTATCCTGTTCTCCTCCCCCCTTCTCCGTCACGTCACTCCTTTCCTTTTCCTGCCTGCTTCCTCTCTTCCCACGTCTCACTCACCTAATTCACCCTCTCTTTCTCACAGTTTTTAACTATTGCCTCCTCCACATCCTGTATCTCTTACTCCCACCCTTTCTCCCACCCTTTTACCATTTCCTCCTCATCCTTTATCTCTCACACCTCCTCTCTCTCTCACTCCTCCACCATTCAACCCTCCTCCCCGTCGTCTGACCCCCTACCTATTTCCCTTCAGCATTTATTAACCCACCAATCAGTGGTTTTAACGCTGACAAGCTTTGGTTTCAACCTCTGAAAAATTTCCCTGCAGCTTTCCAGCCATCATCACAAAACAGTAGTTTTTCCGACCAGATGAAACAGTTTTCCGGCCGAATGAATTGAGAGTTTTCCGGCTGAGCACAATTCAGAGAGGAAAACCAACTAACCCTTTCAATGATTTGTGTTCGCTTTTGTGTTAGCTATTGGAGAGGGCTTTATTCATCCTATAGCTAGATTGGGCTGGAAAAATAGTTCTAACAGAATTATATCATGCTTTCCCCCACTGTTTATCAGCTGATTATCATTGTTCATATCACAACGGGATAATTAGACAATCTGTATAGTGAGGTCCACGTTATAATGGCTGAATTCGATTAAAATTTGTGTTGCTAGCCTTGTCCATCATTCGACAAAGCAGATAGTGCTATCCTTTTCCAGCTATGAAGCGTTGCCAGATCGTTTTTTAACAATGTAGAAATAGGATTGATCAACAAAGTATTCAATATCAATAATATTCAATCATTGAAAAGTTTACAAAGCAACTAAGCATGGCAAGTTACCGTTGTTTGATGGTATAGTCTGCTTTGCTGGAATGGCAGGCATGTCTTCGGGAATAATTAGCGCACAATGGCTGTTGGTGTCCGAGTCGACATCGTTGGACATAAGTGTGGTCAGGTGACTCCTGCCTCCGTGGTGCAGTGGTGTCGTCTGCAAGCTTTGGTCACCTCTTCTCACACCTGAAACATAAGTCACAAGTGGTCACAAGAGGTGTCACATATAACAATAAATGGTTAACTTGTAGTTTTACAGTTGTTCATCATGATATCGGAGTGACATGATGGTTGGGATGAGACGGGACTAACTAACAGAAAACAATAAGTCGATAACTTCATATCTCTTCAATTTTTCATCATAGATGGTCGGGATTAGACGGAGTCAGCTAGTAAACAAAACACGTTTGATAAGGAATCATAACCTCATTTCGGACTTTTAAATTAATATCTAAATTTGGGAGGGAACAAGGAGTATCATAACCTCATTTCGGACTTTTAAATTATCATCTAAATTTGGGAGAGAAATAATACAAGGAGTATCCTTAGTTTTTCTCTCCCATTCAGTGCTTCTTGTAAAAATTATAATAATAAAATAAAATAAAATAGAGTCTATTCTATTTATCTCATCATCTACAAACGCACAAAATCAAATCAATGATTGTTGATAAGCAACAGGATTAGCGCAAACTGTTCCCCTTCCTAACTTTGAATCTATCTTAAGCCGTGTCTACACTGAACAAATGTTCGACATACATGTTCGGCAAACATGTTTGTTGAGGGGCTCAGGGACAAACATTTTGAAAAGTTTGGACAATCATTGTTTGTCAAACGAAAAATTACTGTTTTTCCAAACATTTTCAGTTTGTTGAGGGGCTCAGGGACAAACATTTTAAAAAGTTTGGACAATCATTGTTTGTCAAACGAAAAATTACTGTTTTTCCAAACATTTTCAGTTTGTTGAGGGGCTCAGGGACAAACATTTTGAAAAGTTTGGACAATCATTGTTTGTCAAACGAAAAATTACTGTTTTTCCAAACATTTTCAGTTTGTTGAGGGGCTCAGGGACAAACATTTTAAAAAGTTTGGACAATCATTGCTTGTCAAACGAAAAATTACTGTTTTTCCAAACATTTTCAGTTTGTTGAGGGGCTCAGAGACAAACATTTTGAAAAGTTTGGACAATCATTGTTTGTCAAACGAAAAATTACTGTTTTTCCAAACATTTTTAGTGTTTGCTGTAAAAAATAAAAACCTGTACTCCTCACAATATTTTGTTTGGTGACGCGTCCACACTGGCCACGGGCAAACATTGTTTGTCAAACATAATAAAATTTGCCCAAACTGTTTCAACAAACATGTTTGTCGAACATTTGTTCAGTGTAGACACGGGTTTAGGAGCTTCATGAAACCAACACTCATATTACACAAAGTCTTTGTTTCTTTCTGATTATTCAAAAGCTCAGTACATCGTGACTTTGTTTCCAAGCCATAAATTGTTTTCAAATAAATGTCAGAAAAATTCCACCCGACAACCCCTGTAACATACTCTCCAAATCCACTGCAAGTTGTCAGCATTAGATGAATAGAAAACCCAACTCTTATTTTATAGAAAATGATGACAGTTTAAAGTAGGCTAGATATTGTTATAGCTGGGTGTGGTGGTTTAGAGTCAAGAATATATTCTCGAAAAATATATAAATAGATATTCTTGTCAGATAGTCTACAGACATAAATCTTCCAGCATGTATTGCACCTAGCGTGCAATCTCACCATTATAATATATTCTGCCAAGCGCCAAGTTTTATCCAATTGATGGGTATAGTTGTGGTGCAGTATTACTATAGTGGGATTTTCTCCTACATAGGTTGGTAGAGTGGATATCATCTATAGGAAAAGCTGACGATTTGAAGTGAATATAACAGCTACAACAAGAACAATTTGCCAAACTGTGATAACCTAGAATCAAGGTCATATTCTGGTAAGATGTTCAAGTCGGTAATGTCTTGGAAAATTGTATCGAGGTTTTGGAGGGTGACCTTCACTTGATCTGGGAAATTTCTTTTGTCACCCACACTCTCTTTCTCTTTATCTAGCATTCTTTCGTTCTCCATCTTTTTCCAAATCGAATTATTTACTGCACGCGACAAAGATCTGAATAAAAAACAACCAGCCACTTTTGACTGTCTTTACACGGAAATCTGATATTGGACTCGAACCCAATCTGATAAGGAGAAATATATTTTGTGGTGGCTTGGAAAAGTATATAGTTGTGAGTCACGTACGATGCACTTATACTGATACATAGTATGTATGTGATATGTATGTAGAATGTAATATGTAAAGTATGTAATTTTTAAAGTATGTGATATGTAAAGTATCTAATATGTATAGTAAATAATTGACCGAGCGAATAGAGGTCTAAGATTCAAGTCGACGGTTTGGCATTTCTCTTAATGTTTAAGGGCCGGTTTCCGAGCTCGGGACTTAGCTAAGTTCTAGACTTTAAACAGCTGGAGTAAGAAAATTGGCTTTCCGGAACGGGGCGTAGTCGTAGTCATTGTCAAAGTCACGTTTGAATTAAATTTCAAAAAACTAGAAAATTAGACACAAAATAAAATAAAGAGAAAATAGTGTAAAGTTTCAGCTATTTTGAATAATTTAGAAATGTTAAATTTCGTCAAGGAAAAACGTTTTCAAGTATAGAAATGAGAAAATAAAAACTGCGACTACTGTTATAAAAACTGCGACTACGCCCCGTTTTGGAAAGCTAATTTTCTGACTCCAGCTGTTTAAAGTCTAGAACTTAGCTAAATCCCGAGCTCGGAAACCGGCCTAAATGTTTCAATGTTTAAATGTTTATATGTTGCGCATTTACGGCGAAACGCGGTAATAGATTTTCATGAAATTTGACAGGTATGTTCATTTTTTAATTGCGCGTCGACGTATATACAAGGTTTTTGGAAATTTTGCATTTCAAGGATAATAAAAAAGGAAAAAGGAGCCTCCTTCATACGCCAATATTAGAGTAAAAATCAGACTATAGAATTATTCATCATAAATCAGCTGACAAGTGATTACACAGATGGGTGGAGAAGCCAGTCTATTGCTGTAAGGTCCATAGTTTCAATCAGGTACTTGTGGATGAGAATACTGCGTAAGGTCTACTGTTCACAGAACTACTAGTATGTCTGATTCAACTATATATGTCTCAACTATAGTAATTTTATGACACTCACTTGACATGTACTTTTCTATAGTGAGCTCCACGTTATAATGGCAGTGGAGAAAGATAGGAGACAGCGTTGCCGATTCTCTGGCTTGCCACTGCCTTCTGTAGAGGATAGTTGATACCAATGTTAATGAAATACTGCCATTATAAAGTGGACCTTTCTATAGAAGCCTACTACTCAATCACTGCATTTTATCAAATTTCTGCTATGTAGAAAACTATACTATTGTTTCTCATGGTAGTGTTCACATATTTCCAGTCTTCCAAGTGAAAACACTCCCATAAGAAACAATGCTATTTTATTTCTGTCTAGCGGAGAAGATTGTGTGAGTACTTCCATAAGAAACAATGCTATTTTATTTCTGCCTAGCAGAGAAGAATGTGTGAACACTCCCATAAGAAGCAATACTATTTTATTTCTGCCTAGTAGAGAAGATTGTGTGAGTACTCTCATAAGAACAATGTTATTTTATTTCTGTCTAGCAGAGAAAATTGTGTGAGCACTTCCATAACAAACAATGCTATTTTATTTCTGTCTAGCACAGGAAATTGTGTGAGCACTTCCATAAGAAACGATGCTATTTTATTTCTGCCTAGCAGAGAAGATTGTGTGAACTCTCCCTTAGGAACCAAAGCTATTTCATTTCTTCCTAGCAGAGAAAATTGTGTGAGCACTTCCATAAGAAACAATACTATTTTATTTCTGTCGAGCAGAAAAAATTGTGTGAACATTCCCATAAGAACCAATGCTATTTTATTTCTGCCTAGCAGAGAAGAGTGTAACACTCCTATAAGAGCCGATGTTTTTTTGGACCAACATTCGCGTCATTATCAAAAATGTTGTCCAATGATAACTTTATTCAATGATTCCTTTGTTTATTGATGATTATTATAGAAGTTTATGTTAGTTATTTTAAGTGTATGTACAATATAACTTTGTTTGTAGAATCAACGTCAATGAGCTGATTAGACCAATGGGAAGCAAGCAGCTTGAGAACGTCACGAGCACATCAGCGTCCAATGAGAGAGCTCGTTCAATTGGGGGCGTGGTTTAGACTAGCATAGCAACTCCAGTACGTTTTTGTGCCTCGAGTAAGCTCTGCTTTTCTCCGCTAGAATTATATTTCTCTAAAATTCATGAAGTTAACTAACCTGTTCTTTTTTGAAAAGAAATTCAATAATTATGAAATCGCGTCGTGAACATGATACTGTGAACACACTCATTAGAACCAATGGTACAGTTTTTTTACTCAGTGAGTGAGAAATTATTCACTCGGACTCAACCCTATTTTATTCCATGGTAACGAAAATGTCCCTGAAAATAGCCTGCTTACAAAATTACAGCCAACTCAATTCATTATGCCAATTGCTACTGTGAAATGTGGTCCTTGATTGCCGTAAATTTCTATTATTCCACTGGTTTTCCCAGGTTTTCCCGAATTCGTGTGCCTAAGTATCTGGTTTATCATGCAAGATTGAACGTGGGTTGGAAGAAATGACCTTTTTGTGAAAATTGGTGCAAAGATTGTAGGTTTGATTACGGTGGCTCAGATTACCTCATACCTGAATACGAGAGATTGTTTCTACGATTTTCTAGTCTCGTAGGGGGTTTCCCTAGTATAGTGAGGTCCACGTTATAATGACAATGGAGAAAAATAGGAGATGAACGTTGCCGATCTTTTGTCTTGTCAATGCCTTCTATACACGGTAGCTGATACAGGTTTATTGATGTAATATTAACTGTTAATTCTCGTTTAAAATAGCCAATTATATTTTATTGAGCAAGAAATTATATTTGTCAATAATTTCATAATGGATTTCCATAAATTAGATGGAATATTTTGTTATTAATTATCAATTCTAAATTGTTGAAAGACGATTTGGAAATAGAGCAAAGCGAGAAAGAGATAGCGCTATCCGCTTTGTTGAATAATAGACAGGGATAGCAATCACAAAGTAGGAGATTCTCTCCTCTTCTCTGTGTAGCAATACTATTGCTAATCAAACACTGTCATTATAACGTGGACCTCACTATAGACCAGACAAAATTAATTGTGGAAGAAATTAATTCCGAACATGCTAAATTTATCGTGTAATGATTCAGGATTACTGGACAGCTTAGATACAAAAAGTTGACCTTCCAGTCCTGGAGCTTTCCACAGAATGCCCCAAAAACCTAGGATTTTCGGATCCTTTTAAAGTTTTCTACGATTCTCGCCAAAACGAGTCATCGGACAAAAAAATCACTTTTATGTTTTTTCTAGATGATGAAATTTCGAATAAGATGAAATAATTTTAAGTCTTCTATCTTCATCAAGTGTTGAGGTACATTTTTTTTTTAAATGAGTCAGCTTTTCGAAAAATCGTATTTAAGAGGAATTTCAGTTTCCAATCAACTATAATGAGGTCCACGTTATAATGGCAGTGTTTGATTCCTATCCTTGTCTATCATTCAACAAAGCCGATAACGCTATCTCTTTCTCGCTTTGATCTGTTGCCAGATCGTCTTTAAACAATATAGAATTAATAATTAATTAACTAAATATTCAATCTTGATTCTCATTGATTAATTATTTATACATTGTATTCGTTGAATAGCTAGCGTTACCGCCATTTAATGTAAATTAGTGTATAAGCCAGTAAATATTGTAACATACATAAATGAAGAAATATAATCTAATCTTATCTAATCTCTCTCTCTTCCTATCTCTCTGTCACACTCTCATTCTATTTTGTATTAGTCCTCACATCCTAAACGAAGCAACCAACTTATTTTCCATTTCCACTGAAATTAATTTTCGTTCCATTTTCCAATATTCACTTAATCCTATCATATTAAGCGAGCAATTTCTGTATTTTATATTTGGCTATTTATATTTATTCATGGTTATTTATGTCCAACGGATCTCGAAAACGGCTCTAACGATTTTCACGAAATTTGGAACATAGTAGGCTTATGATATAGAAATTCGATTGCACTAGGTCTCATCCCTGGGAAAACTTGCTGAACGACCTTTAAAGAATAATTCATCCTTGGAAAAACAGCTGAGACTTTCGTTGTCTGTGGATAATAAATAAAAAAGTGCGTCTGTGAAAAATCAAAATATCTCATCCCCGAAATTCATAAGCTGATGTATAGCCAGCTGTGAAATAAAGACACGATCATTTTAGAGAATTGTGTTCTGTTTATCAATAAATAAAAATAACGAGCAAAGCTCGGTGCCCCGATATTTTTTCTGAAACTTACTCTGTCTCCATCATCTTACTCCGTCACTCTCTCTTTCTCTTTCAACGTTGTGTGGCAGAGAGGACCCAGAGTCCTAACTTCGCTTTCAATGGAGGCAATTATTGTGGTGGATACAGAGACTATAATATAATCAATATCGGGGCACCGAGCTTCGCTCGTTATTCTTATTTATTGATAAACAGAACACAATTCTCTAAATGATCGTGTTTATATTTACAGCTGGCTATACGTCAGCTTATGAATTTCGGGGATGCGATATTTTATTTCCACAGAATCACTCGCTCACTTTTTACTATCCACAGACGACGAAAGTCTCAGCTGTTTCAGCCAAGGATGAATTATCCTTTTAATGTCGTTCAGCGAGTTTTCCCAGGGATGAGACCTAGTGCAATCGAATTTCTATATCATAAACAAACTATGTTCCAAATTTCGTGAAAATCGTTAGAGCCGTTTTCGAGATCCGTTGAACATAAAAACCAGATATAGATATACAGAAATTGCTCGCTTAATATAATATATTAAGACTATATTTATAATCATTATTGAATAAAAATACCAAGAAATTGTCAAAAACCACAGATTTATACAGATTTATATATTTATTTCAGATTTATATCCACAGATTTATGTTTGTAATAGATTAAGGAAAACATTTTATAAGTTTGTTCAATTGAGAAATATTCTTCCATTGTACCAGTTGAGGATGGTATTCCTTGCCCTAATCTCTTCTGTAATTGAATACGGCATTGTTGGATGGGGAGGTTGTGGATCTTCCATCTTACAACCCCTTATTTTGCAATATAAGAAAATTGTAAAAATATGTCTGAATAGACCAGTTAGATATCCCACTAACCTAATCTATAAAGAATTCAAAGTTCTAAGCCCTGAGGATTTATATAAATTGAACTTATTAAAATATGTATTTGAACGACCATTAGATTTTCCAGTGACTCCTGAACATGGATATACAACTCGTGGTCAAGCCAGAGAGAAACTGTATGAGCCTAGATGTGTAACTGCATCTGCGGCTGGTCATGCAGCCTTTCAGGGTCCTCGTTTATTTAATGTTTTACCTTTCGATATTTCTAGAGAGTCCTCCTTATCGATTTTCTGTAGAAGGTTAAGACTGTATTTATCGGCTTCATAAATTGTTTCATTTCGTTTTGTTTCATTGAAATATGTTTAACTTTATTCTGTAAACTAGGCTATATAAACTAAGCATTGTAATCAATTTGTTTATTTTTGTGGAAGATGTGTATTTTTGTTTAGATTGCTTAATGGCATAAGATAATACTATTTATGTAAGTAGCTCTATATAGTACTTGAAGCAGCTGAATCGTTTTTCTTATATATTTTCTGTAATTCATAAGACGAACCACTCCTCGACGCAGGCTTAGCCTAATGAGGAGTGCACTTGATATTTTTTATGTTTTATGCTTTGTAAAATTGTACAATGAAGTGAATAAAAGTTATTATTATTGATACTTAGAGAGACCGGTTTCGGTTGTTACACCATTGTTAATCTCTGATAAACTCAGCTCCGGTTCATCAGAGACAACAACCGAAACCGTCTTTCTAAGTATCAATAAATCTGTGGTTTTGACAATTTATTTCTTAGTATTTCTATTTGATATGAATAATTACCACAATATCAACTCCTCAACTACAAAAAAAGTCTGGTGTGGTGCACTCACACAACTTTCCTTGCCGTTATGAAAATTTGTCACCTGACGCTAGTGTTCCCGCGCATCTCAAGTCCAGATCTATTGAAAGATCCAAGACAGCTGGTGACAAGACAATAACACTGGAGTTATATATATATAGTCTGCTATCTCTCCATAGTGAATGATTCAATAGAATCAACAGTTGCCAACAGTTTGCAATTGAAATAATAACATTTTTTTCGAATTTCGATGCTTATTTTAAATTTTAGGTGAAAATGTTACTGAACATTAATTGTAGAGATTTTCATGCTTAATCTTTTCCACTTAGAATTTTTTGTTTAAATTTTATCTGAAGCATGATAATTGAGAATCTAAAATCAAACTTTGCATAGATGGGGCGGAGCTCCTGGAATTATAAAAGATATGAGACTTGTGGCAGTTGATACAGCTTATCAATGACTATTTTAGGTATAAATTTGAATAAAATCGTTGGAGCCGTTTTTGAGAAAATCGCGAAAAACCCTGTTTTTGACAACATTTTCGCCATTTTCGCCACCATCTGTAATTGAATTTGATCGAAATTGTTCGTATCGGATCCTTATAGGGGAAGGACCTCAAGTTCCAAATTTCAAGTCATTCTGTTAATTGGGAGATGAGATATCGTGTACACAGACGCACATACACTCATACACACACACACACATACACATACAGACCAATACCCAAAAACTACTTTTTTGGACTCAGGTGACCTTAAAACATATAGAAATTCAGAAATTGGGGTACCTTAATTTTTTTCGGAAAGCAGTACTTTCCTTACCTAAGGTGATAGGGCAAGGAAAGTAAAAAACTGTAACTGTAGAAAAAGTAACTGTAGAATTCTCGTTTGTACCGACATCTGACGACTTTCTCCGGAAATAATCCCAGATAAATCCCACCAGACAAGAGCGGAATAAAATGATTGAGATATCAAATTGAAGGTGAAAGCTGTTGGCTTCAGTTTCACCAGGTTTGCAGAGTTGCCAGGTTGAAATTAATGACAATAATCGTCTCGGATAGCCAACCCTGAACCCCCCAGCACCCCTGGTCCTCCTTAGGCCCCCCCAGCCCCCAGTTTACCTCAAATTACCCTCCAAGACACGCAAAATCTCTCTTTATACCACCAGCGCAAAGTCTGTTTTGGCCCCGCGCTAATGAAGCTATAAATCAGATAAGCCTTCACTCTCAACTATTTGTCTCTCTTCTTCATCACTGCTTCTTTGTCTTATCCTTTTGTTATGTGGTCTTCTCATTTTGGTTCTTATTCATGTTTCTCTTCCTCAGATTTACTTCTTCTTCAGGTGCCACATGCTCTTTTCCTTCATGTCTGTTTTGGTTCTCACTTTGCTTTGATAAACCTCCACTCTCTACTTCTCTTTTCTTCATGTCTGCTTCTTTGACTTATCCTTTTGTATAGTCGTTTTCTCGAATCTGTTCTTCTTCATGTTTCTTCTCTCCTTGATGTTCCTCTGCTCCTTCATGTACCTCATGTTTTTTTCTCCTCTATGAATCTAATATTTATTTACTCTTTGTCCGTGTTGGTTCTCACTTTGCTTTGATAAACCTTTACTTTCGGACATACGCAACTAGCGCCCAGCGGTCAAATGGGAGTGATACATGGCTCCGATACACACGTACACTGTTTACGTCGTGACGTCATCACTGCCAGTCACATTATTTGTCTGTCTCTCTCTCTCTCTGGGAGTGATAACGGTATATAAGCTTTCCGACAACCATCTGCTCTATAACGACTATTCCTTCCTATTGGACTCCAAAAGTGTTCCATTGATTAATCTCGACTTGTGACGAATTTTGAAATCATGAATACATCAAATTTCCAGCTCTGACAGTATGTTGAAAAGGTTGATGACCGGGAATTCCCCGGTTTGTCAAAACCACACCACTTCATCAACTTTTCGATAATTAGCACATATTGACTCTTTCAGGCTGTCACCATAAGTGAGAAAATGAATTGTGTTTGCTACGCTGAGTGACGGAGGTTCAAAGTTATTAGTGTTTGAAGGTTTTAAGTATTCAAAGAATATATCTTTATCCATCACCTACATTGTCCTTGTCATTAAAAAAAAATTCAGTAATGAAAAGTCAAAACATTAGAATGAATGATTGAAACGATGTGTCTGCTAGAACCAATTTGACAGAGATTATTCATTCAAGATGACTGTATCTTAATGAATGATTGTTCATACAATCATGGTTATAGCCCAATCTTTCAATATCAATTAGAATGTAATTATAGAATAGAAATATGTATCTCATTAACTTGGCTAATATGTTGTCATAATACAGTAGTGTTTTGCTTGAAGCTTCTTAAGGATACTGTAGTAAATTTGAATTTCGCTCCTTCAGTCAGGGAGCGTAATGTCGGCTGCTAGTGAGAGCGAAATAGCATCACTCGTGATGACGTCACGAACGTTCACTTTGTTACGTTCAATCTGTGAGTGGCCAAACACATTCTGACCGCTGAACGCAAGTTGCAGATTCCCTTACTTTCAACTTACAGTCTTTCAGACTAAATTTTGTTTACTCCTTTTGATTTGTCTCCATCTTATTCTTTCTCGTTTTCCTACTTTTTTCTCGGTTTTAGTTCTTCTTAATATTCTTTTCAATGTTTTCATGTTTATTTTCTTCATGTGCGATTTGGTTATTATTTTTCTTCGATAAATTCAAATTCAAATTCAAATTCAAATTCAAATTCAAATTCTTTATTGCATGATCAAGAAACATTACAATAATACAAAATCATTCACATGAGGAGAGAGTAGAAATTTCTTATTATCTAGACGACAATAAAGGTATTAAATTAATAAGTCATTACAAAGGAATATTTGCCATTCTACAAGATACAACAATGCAAATGAAAAAAAATAATATTTCATGCGACTCATCCAAGAAGGCCAAAGCCTGTGTTTGGATGGGAGTCTGTACTATATAAATAAATGAAATTAATGAAATATGAAAAGAAAGAGTTTGATCAAGAGATAATAGATTTTGTAGACAGTATGTACTGTAAATCCAGGACATTGACGTCTGTTACAAATAAATATATAATAATCAAGAAGTATCGAAATTCTTGGAGTAATAATGGATAGAGCTGTATTAGATGATACCAGAATATAGAGCTTTACTAGAATAGGATTGGAAAATATGAATCTCCGCTGAGCTAGGGATTGATTTTAACTTTCAAAATTCCGTTAAGAATATGAGACTAATTATTAAGTTTAAGTGTTACATTTTAAACTCAGATAAATGAGCTACATCAAGAAAATTATACTAATCATCAGCAGGTAAACAACATTACATTTAGTACTACAAATTGTTGGTGCAATACTTCTAACTTAATCTATATGTACTAATAATAATTAGGTGCATGTTTGTAATGATATGATAGATGTGACCTATATCAAAATAATAGAGAAGATGCTGGCTTTTTAATTTATGCAGGCTTAAAAGAAAAATTTTTCAAGTAATGCTTATAAATATTATTACTAAAATACTATACATTAAAAATATGTAAAGACAACAGGATCGAGATTAATCATTAATCACTGATAAATAGAGGTGATTATGGAATCAATATGTTCCCTACCGATCTCTCTTAACCACCTTTTAACGTTCCTCTTGTAAATAAGAAGAGTGCAGTCGTCATAATTACGGAGTATAGGAGGAATATTCCTGTACAAGATGTGAGCTATATAGTGCGTGTTGGTTGTTGAATGAGTTCTTATTAATCTTGGGATTTCTATGCCTAAAGAATTAGCTGAGCGTGTAGAACGGTCATGCGTTATTCTTTTGAATATATTATTACTGTGCCCATGCATGTAAAGGAGTAAATTCTTGACGAAAAGTTGTCTTATGTCTAGGACATTAAAATCGTCATATATTTCATTAGTAGGAGTACGAATAGGTTTACTCAAGGCAGTTTTTATTATTTGTTTCTGAGTAATGATTAAAGGGTTGAGAATTGATTTAAAAGCACCTCCATAAGCCAAAATACCCGACGATATTATAGATTGGACGTATGAAAAATAGATATTTCTCAGTTCATCTTTAGATAAAATTTGACGTAGATTGAGGAAAATGTAGATAGATCTTCGTATTTTATTTTTTAATTGTATTATATGTTCCGACCATTTTAATTTGTCATCAACTATTACACCTAAATACTTGTATGAGCTAACTCTCTCAATGGACTCACATTGACATTGCATATTATTTGGGTTTGTACAAGAATGTAATACTATTGAATCTACTGATGGCTCCTGAATTTTTCTTAATGATATCTCTATAAATTTAGATTTTCCTATATTAAGAGTTAAGATATTTTGGTCGAACCATGCCTTGAGTAAGTGGAGATCGCGGGATGCTTTCTGGTACATTTCCTCTTTATTTCTACCATAAACATGCAGAGCCGTGTCATCAGCAAACAGAAATAGATTTCCAGTGAGAGGAAGTTTTGCCAGGTTATTTATATAAATGAGAAACAATAAAGGTCCCAATGTGCTGCCTTGCACCACCCCATAATCTATCGAATTCAATTCACTCTCAACGCCCATTATTTGCACAGCCTGTTTCCTGTCCGTTAAATAGCTTTCAAACCAGCTGTAAGATTTATTTCTAATGCCAATGATCTCCAATTTTCTCATCAGCTTTAATCTATCAACTGTATCGAAGGCTTTAGCTAAGTCGAGGAAAATTATACAGTTATTTAGATTATCATTCAGTGAGCAGTTAACTTCCCTTGTTAAATTAAAGAGAGCATCTGATATATTTTTGTTATTTCTGAATCCAAATTGTCTTTCCGTTAAAATGTTATTATTTTCAATATAGGAACTCAACTGTGACTTTACTATTTTCTCCAAGATTTTTGAAAAAATACTTAAAAGAGATATTGGTCTGTAGTTATTTTTTTGAGATTTGTCACCATTTTTGTGCAAAGGAAAAACTCTAGCTATTTTGAAACTATCAGGAAATATACCTTGTTCAATACTTAAATTATAAATGTGTTTCAGAGGAGTTAAAAAAATTTGTATGTTTTGTTTGAAGAATCTAGTAGGAATATTGTCGTATCCTGGCGCAGACATGCCTCTCAGTTTTGAGGTAAATTGAATAATCTCGATTTCACTAACGGGTTTCATTGTAAAATTCGAATCAAGACGGTAGTTTTCATCATTCAAAACTGGTGGTTTTGTAGAATCTACAGCGCGGGCTAAATTCTCCCCAACACGTGAAAAGTAATCATTAAAATCCTGAGCTACAGCCTTTGATTTTCTCTAGTGGAGAAATGGAGCTATCATGAGCTGGCTCGAACTGTTCAAGAGGCCCAACTGTTCAGATAACCCGTCACCTATTATCTCTTAGTGCCGGTTGTACTAAAATCTGTTAAATTTTAGGCTTATCGTGATTAACTACACGAGAACCAATTAGAGAAGCCGTCTTATCAAATAAGCCTTCTCTGATTGGTTCTCGTGAAATTAATCACGGTTAAAATTCAACTGGCTTTTGTGCAACCGGGCGTTAGTCTGGTTATAAACTTTTCCAGTCCTAGTCCAAATAAGTTTCCTTCTTCTTTTTCTTCTTCTTCTTCTTCTTCTTCTTCTTCTTCTTCTTCTTCTCCTCCTTCTTATTCCTCTTCTCCTCCTCTTCTTCTACTTCTTTTTCTTCGTCTACGCCTTCTTAGTGTTGTTTTCATCATCCTTTTCTTGTTCTTCACCTTATTCCACGTCGTTCTCCTCGCCATTATTGACCAAGCGAACTGAGGTCTAAGATTCAATTCGACGGTTTGGCATTTCTGTTGATTTTTAAATGTTTAAATGTTGCGCATTCACGGCGAAACGCAGTAATAGATTTTCATGAAATTTGACAGGTATGTTCCTTTTTAAATTGCGCGTCGAAGTATATACATGGTTTCTGGAAATTTTGCATTTCAAGGATAAAATAAAAGGAAAAAGAAGCCTCCTTCATACGCCAATAATAGAGTAAAAATCATAGTATAGAATTATTCATCATAAATCAGTTGCCTAGTGGACTATAATACTACCCGTTCAAAAACATCGAACATCTTGAAAATGTATCTTTCCATGAACGTTGTAGACAGTTGCAGCCAGACCTGATAACAGCGCTCACACTCACATTCCGGGACGACACGTCACGGTACGATAGGACAGAAAGGTCTATGTTTATTTAGATTTTTTCTAGACATTTTTAATTGATAAATTATTTATCAATTTTTGAGAAAACATAATAGCAGGTCAATCTAACTTAATGAGCGCGAGGTCTGCTGTTCACAGAACTACTAGTCATATCACAAAAAATAGAAGATAAGAACATAAATTAGTCATAAAGAACAGTGAAAGAGACTAAGAAGAATTTAGCATTCATATTCCCAAAAATTCAATCGAGAAAAGAAGTGAAAATGGGGGAAGGAAATGAGAGAGAGGGAAGCAGGATGGAAACGAGACAGTTATTCTGACAGAGTTTGACTGACATTAGAACCGAACGAATCATATCGATTCTAAACCTAATAATATTTCTCT
The DNA here is from genome assembly GCF_014356525.2 of Nilaparvata lugens. Lineage (NCBI taxonomy): Eukaryota > Metazoa > Arthropoda > Insecta > Hemiptera > Delphacidae > Nilaparvata > Nilaparvata lugens. The sequence goes on along the minus strand of NC_052516.1, from coordinate 9,879,401 downwards.
CTCCCACTCCATCCTTTTTCAAAAATGTGTACTGCGTTCCATCCCAGGGCGTCTCATTCTATTCGTCTCCCGAGCAAAACCGAGATTAACTTTTTTCTTTGCGATTTTTCATCTTATTTCTTGTCGTTGCTGGTTGGATTTCTCTCATGAATTCGTTATTCTTGTCTGCTTCATCAATTCATGGGGCGACTGTGTCAACATACAGTGCAAGACAGGGGGTTTGGGGGAGGTTGCTCCTCCTCCTCCTCCTCCTCCCACTACTCCTCCTTCTCCTCCTTCTCCTACTCCTCCTCCTCCTTCACCAACTCCTCTTCCTACTACACTTACTTTTCCTCTCATACGATCGACCACTAAGCATAAGGATTGACTTTTGTGAGATGGGGTAGAATATTTGAAGATTTCTTGGTGAATTCCAAGACCTATCAGAGAATGAAAACGAAATGGAAATGTGACGAGAATAAGGACGAGAGAGAATGCAAAGAAGATGAAAAAGAGAATATGAGAAAGAAGAATAAAGTATAATAAGGGATATGATAAATGATATACAATAAAGGAACAAGTATAAGGACGAGAGAGGATGTGAAGAAGAGGAAAAAGAGAATATGAGAAAGAAGAATAAAGGATAATGAGGGATATGATAAATGATATACAATGAAGGAATTATAACATTTGTAGGAGTGTTGAAGGATATTTTATTTTAAATGAATTCCATTTCAAGAAGAGAAAGAGGAAATTTATTTATTTATAATTTTTACAAAGTAGCACTGATTGGGAGAGAGAGAAAAACTAAGTATACTCCTTGTACTATTTCTCTCCCAAATTCAGATAGCATTTTCAAAGTCCAAAATAGGGTTATGGTTTCACCTAAAAAACAACGGAAACTAAGAATTTTAAGTTTTGACGGTTAAAAACAGAATAGAAAACAAAAATATCACACTCAAATCACCATTAATTTGAATATTTTTGCGTAATTTGACAAAATTTAGAGCCAGAAAAAACACAACTCACTATTAATAGTCTACACAGCTATTTTACCAAGTTAAAATGAAGTAAATTTGTTTGTAACTTTTATTGAATTATGAAAATATTCCATCTGACTGACCTTTTATCCTTTCTAGTACTTTCACCAACATTTTAATTATTTCTATAATGAGGTCCACGTTATAATAGCAGTATTTGATTAACATTGGTGATGCTATCCTTGTCTATCATTGCACAATGCAGAGAACGCTATCCTTCTCTACCTCCCCAACGTTGCCAGTTGGTTTTATACAATGTATAGATATAATTAATTAATAAAATATTCTATCTCAACTATGATAATCTGTTATTTAACCATTGTAAAATATATTTGATGAATAAAAAAATAGATTATTTTAAACAAGAGTGAGCAGTTAATATTACATCAGATATACCGGTATCAGATATCTTCTGTGAAAGGCAGTGGCAAGGCAGAGTATCGGCAACCCTGATCTCATATCTTTATCCACTGTCATTATAAAGTGGATCTTACTATAGATTCTTTCTTCTCCTCGTCCTTCCTCTTTATTTTCACTTTTATCTATTTCTCCCATTTCTCACCATCTTTCTCTCGTTCCCTCATAATTCAAGAATCCCAAAAATCACTCTCTCCATCACTGTCTAACATTTCAAAATTCGAGAAATTCTCCATGAAATCCAGGCATTTGTAGAAAAGTTGAGAGATGAAATTTCCATAGCAAAGGATTCCCAAATAATTAAACTTGTCGGGAATACCTCCAGCGATCGGCTGCAAAGAAGATTTCAGCTGTGATAATTTGGAGCTTCAATTCCTTCTCCTTCATAAAGAACAGACTTTCCAAGTCCTAATTAATAGAAAGCAGAAATTTACTTTCGATGCTCCTCTTGATAATTGGAGGGTGCGCGAAGGTCAACGCAAATTGGCATTAACTTTGTGGCGTTAAATTAAACTCCAGGTTAAACTAATTGGCATCAACGTTGGGTTGATCCAGGTTATACTTCCAAACTTGTATTCATTCGTTAGGTTTTGGACTTTCTAGAGATCCTAATTGAACGGGTGTAGCGAGTTCTGAGTTCTGACCAAATCAGACTAAATGATTTCTGATGTTGCAGTGAAGGAAGATAAGAGAACAGCGTTGTCGATTCTCTGCCTTGCAACTGCCTTTTGTAGAGGGTAGCTGATAACGGTAGATCTGAAGTAATATCAACTGTTAATCTTATTATATTGAAGCTTTTAGTTGAATGTATCATTTATATATCATTCGTGAATAAAACATAATTTGCATGATTAAAAATAATAAATTTTCATAATGTGGATTGAATATTTTGTGAAATAGTTATAAATATCGGGGACCGAGCTTCGCTCTGGAGTACAAAAGCATAGAAAATTTATCACGAAAGAAGAAATTATAATAACATTCATACATAAATGTTCTATCTAATCACAGTAAATTGATATTAATTCCCAGAGGAATGCAAAAATTTCCCTCACAAAGGCCCAGTTGCACAAAAGCCGGTTAAATTTTAATCCTGATTAACTTCACGTAAACCAAATCAGAGAAGACCATTTCAAGGAGATGGATCTACCGGAATTAATCAGGATTGAAAATAGCCCGGCTTTTTTGCAAACGGCACCAAGTACCTGATTGAATGATTACAAACGTTCAACAGCTGAGTCATAATTTTGACACAGTCCCACACACATGAACTCGCTCACTCACTTCCATCACCAACATACGACGAAGACGAAGTAATTATTATCAGCTGTTTTTTCAAGGCTGAATAATAATATTATTATCGTTTTAATGTCCTTCAGCGAGTTTTCCCAAGGAATGAGACCTAGTGCAATCGAATCTTTATATTATAAACCTACGATGTTATTAATTTCGTGAGAGCCGTTTTCGAGATCCAGTGAAATACAAACATATAACATATAAACAGAAGCTGCTCGTTTAATAGTATAGGATTATATATTGTTGAATATATGTCGATCTGGTAACGTTTCAGAGCTATAGAAGGATAGCGCTATCGGCTTTTTCGAATGTTGGACAAGGATAGCAACTCAATGTTAATCAAATAGGCAGTATAACGTGGACCTCACTATAGTCTTTCAATCACGAGAGCAAGAACAGTAGAGTAGTTTGTGGTGTTAAAGAATGATTGCTTTTGTTACACAGAATGACTGTATTTGATACGGAGAATGACTATTTGATACGGAGAATGACTGTGTTTGATACACTGGATGGCTGTATCTGATACACAAAATGGCTGTACTTGATACGGAGAATGTCTGGGTTTGATACGGGAAATGAGTGCCTCTGATTGGCTGAAAGCATTGTTCCGTATCAGCGCTGTGATTGGCCGATGTTTAGTGAGATAAAACAACTGTCACTCCCATTTACAAGAGTGGGCGGTGATCAAATACTGCCATTATAACGTGGACCTCACTATAGTTTTGAAAATTATGTCATTCCCAAGTGTTCCTTTTTCAAATCGATTTGAACATATTACAAAGATTATCTATAACATAATAATTAATACGCTTGTAATATTGTACCTAATTTGGTACTGTTTACTTAGTAGCTGAGTTTGGCCCAAACAAATATCTTCAAATTGAACGCGATTAGTTTCAATTTGAAAAGAGAACACTTAATATCTATAACATAATAAAGGAAAGAATTTCTTTATACACGTACGGAATAGGAAATTCACGAATGACTCATCATCACGTCGTCTGAACTACTGGAAATTTTGCATATGGATTCTTAATTTGCCGAGGATGGTTATAGGCCTATCTTCAATTCTTGATGATTTCAGTAGGTCAAGCTTTCAGTTTGTCAGGTTTTCAATGGTGACCATGGCGGAGGGGGTCACCTGTTAGTTTTCTTCAATAATTTAACATTCAAGTAGTCCTTTAAAATACTTTATTAGCGTCTGTATATATTCATGTATTCTGCATCTGAGGATATGCACGTATATCACGAAATATATCAGTGAAAATAGACAGGGAACGTATTGGCCTATGTTGAGGTCCACTTTATAATGCCAGTGAAGAAAGATAGGAGAACAACGGTATAGACCAATGGTCGCCAAACTTAAGAGCATGTGAGCTAGGATATCATTTATAAATCTTCTAATGAGCTACCAACGAATATTAGAGTGAAGGAAGTACGGTACGCAAAATGAAATTTTCACACTTTTATTGCCTATAAAGATAGATTTCTAGTGTTGAAATCTACTTATCTCATAGCAAAAAGTATAACAAAAGTTGAAATGTACATTTCAATGAGAGCAGTGGAACTCTTTTTGGTCATCAAGTATTTTCTTGATGTTTGGAGTGTACGTTGTAGCCGCCATTCCGATGCAGTTGTCCAAATGTTCATCAGTCAGTCTGTTCCTATATCGATTTTTTAAGAATTTCATACTTTAAAAAGATGCTTCACACAAGTAAGTAAAGCAGAACATGGCTTTCAACCTCAATGCAACGTGAATAATATTTTTGGATAGTTTTCTTTGGGGACTTGAGGACAAATATTTCCCGTTGTAGAAAGTGATCTGAGAGATCATTTTGAAAATCCACAAATTCCATTTGAACTGAATCCTGACCTCCACCAAAATGTTTGCAGCACAAGCTGCAAAATCTTCTGCATAGATCTCTACAAAAGAGAGTTTATAAATAGTACCATATTTGATAGTCTATGCTTTCATAATCTTGAAATCGTTGATCAAACTGTTGTCTCAAGTCTGAAAGAATTGTAACGTATTCTTTGTTATTGCTGTGGTGCTGTGGAGGATTTTTCTCGACATTAATTTTCTTCAGACTGAGAAAGTGTTTATATTCAAACTGGACAACATTTTTTAGCACGAGCATTTCTGTGAGCTACCAAAAACTACCCCACGAGCGGTAGCTCGACTGTTTGGCGACCACTGGATAGACGATCAATCTTGTCAATGCCTTCTATAGACGGTAGCTGATACAGGTTTATTGATGCAATATGACTGTTCATTCTCGTTTAAAGTGATCAATTATATTTTATCAAGCAAGAAATTATATTTTCAACAATTTCATAATGAATTTTCATAATTAAGATGAAATATTTTGTTAATTACTTCTATATTGTTAAAAGACGATCTGGCAGCAGAGCAAAGCGAGAAAGAGATAGCGCTATCCGCTTTGTTGAATGATAGACAAGGTTAGCAATACCATTGCTGATCAAACACTTCCATTATAACGTGGATCTCACTATAATAGTGTTTTAAATCTGTGGATAGATCTGTATTCCACAATTTATAAATGCATGGAAGGAAAGAAAACAGTCACGTGACATGTACCCTATGTGGAGGCGTTTTATATGTATTTAATGACATTCTTCATCTGTGGATATATCTGTACTAGCCGTCAGGCTCGCTTCGCTCGCTATATCCGTCTAGCCAGGGGGCTCCGCCCCCTGGACCCCTGACTGGATCGTCCAGGAATGAGATCAGCAGGCTCGCTTCGCTCGCCTGCATTTTTCATTTGAGCATTTTTATCATATGTTAGGACAATCCAGTCGGGGGTCCAGACTAAACGTCTGGCTAAACGGATATGGCGAGCGAAGCGAGCCTGAAGGGTAATAATATAATATTCCCAGGATTGAAGTAGCAGTGCCCAATCAATGTTTCCGCGATAAATGCATTTAAATCTTCAACTTGGTGCCAACCTAACAAAGTCAACTCAACTTAATGCCAACCTGACAAAATTATTAATTTAGTTGCCAGTTCCAAAGAGGTACTCTATCTAGATTATAGTTGTATAGTAACATATGATATGGAAATTTCAATTATAATTAAGAGATTGTGAGAAGAAGAATATACATGCTAAAAGACGAACTTTAAACCCTTAAAAACAACCCATTGAGTTAAAATATTGCCAAAAGATTTCTTAGTGCGCCTCTAAAGGGCCAACTGAACATACCTACCAAATTTGAACGTTTTTGGTCCGGTAGATTTTTAGTTATGCGAGTGAGTGAGTGAGTGAGTGAGTGAGTGAGTGAGTGAGTGAGTGAGTGAGTCAGTCAGTCAGTCAGTGAGTGAGTGCCATTTCGCTTTTATATATAGATTCCATTCCACAAAATATATTATGAATGAAAGAAATTAGTCACGTGACGACATGTACCGCATGTATGGAGGCGTGTGTTCCCAGAACGCGTGTGACGTCACCAAAACATGTGCGATGACACTCAACCTATGCACGCACATGCACGCATGTGCGATGAGCCACAACCTACGCACGCACATGATCGCGTGTGCAAGCATGTGTCACTTGATGATGCACTTGGCATTGTGTGGTCGCCACAAATAGATGTGTCAGGACCTGCCTGACTCATTAGACAACCAATATGTTGAGAGAATGGTTGGCCTAATGGAATCGGCTATTTCGGGGGTCGAGAGTGATTGCCTTTGAAAAAATATGACGGTAATGTACGTTACTCGAAATCGTTTCCATGTAGGAGTCCGTATGGAAAACGGAACGATTTAAATTGTCACATTACGTACTCATTCGTTGATGTATAAAATCAGAGGGGGCAACAGTGTTCTTCTATCTTTCTCCACTGTCATTATAACGTGGATCTCATATAGAAGAATTGTTCTTTCTATACTTGATCCAGTAAATGTTGAACATGATTAATTTGTACAACGGAGTGGTCGTAGTCGAGTGCATCAGATACTTTGGGGTAATCGTCCACTGGAACCGTATTCAACCGATCCGTTCGGCCGTTGGATCGGACGAATCTGCCGGCCTTTAATTCGACCGAATTTGGTATTCCATTGGAACCGTTCACGTCAGTCTAGTTCAGTTGTTGGCTGAACTATTGAATATTGAATTAACTACTATCATAGCCACCAAAATTTTTCAAAAACAATGATTATTTTGAGATTTTGGAAACTGAATAAACAAATATCCACTAAATTAGTCATTCATTACAATAATCTTCCTTCCGATCCTATTTGTTCAGCAATATTTGTCCACAGACTCCTTTGAACATCACGACGATGATATCTTTTGTCTCGCATATCCTACAATGGAACATGCTCTTGAACCAACTTATCAACTTTTCATTGTCCATAGTTACAACTTTATTAAACAGAACAACTTCAAAAACAAGACTGTGTAACAATTTTAGGTTAGTAACACTTTGTTGTCTCAGCTCGACTAGTTAGTTTGGCCGGATAGAGCTGGAAAATCCCATTCAATTCGGATCGAAAAGTTGATCGGCCGGAGACGGCCGTGCACGGACGTATGAACCTGTTGCAATGGACGAGCATCTATTCCTTTCTTTGTTGGGGGATCGTTCGGTAGTTTTCGGCCGATGCTAGTTCGGACGAGAACGGTTCAAGTGGACGGCCCACCTTTTGATTCAGAGGCCCGGGTTCATATCCCGGCCCGGGCAAGATATTTATCTCGGTCCACTCACGTGATTCGGATTGACACGTTAAGCGTCGGTCCCGTCTGCCTAAAAAGCAGTCGTTAGGTCATGTCAGAGGCCCTGAAATTGATCAGTTGTGACCTGAAAACTCTGACACCAGACCTGAGCCAGCCAAGTCACTCGATATTATTATTCATTTGTACTCCAGCTGAATATGAAATATATCTAATAGTATTTGTCACTGTGTCGACCATAGAGTAACTATCTGATGAAGAACCATAGCTTTTTCTTTGTTTGAACACTCCCATAAGAAGCAATGGTATTCTATATTCTTCCCCTTGAACGAGTGAACAGGAAAGGACTTTCAAGAAGAATAATAAAGATAATTCAACTCTATTTTCTGTGTCTATTTGCTGTTTTTGAAGAGGGCAATATGTTTGCTAGGAATCTTTATTCTTTATTGATTCATACAATAAGTACATCATCAAAAATGATAGGGAGAGAAAAAATAAGGTAACCTTGTGCTATTCCTCTCCCAAATTTATATAAGGTTACACATATTCCGAACTAGGTTAATCTTGCTAATAATGTATATTTCAAATCAATAAAACTATTCTATTCTATATTCTTTCTCAGCGAAGCAGAAATTCATGGGAAAACAGGGCTTAAGGGTGAGAGTATGTTAGGAAGGATTCTATAATATAATGCTCACATCATGAGACTTGGTGTACTTGGAAAGGACACATAAAGGGGACTACACTATAACACTATAAATACAAATAAGCGGAGGAAATTGCTCCATTATTTTCTACATGAATTGCTCTAGCTGGATCTGTGCTAGATATTATTCCGCTACAGTAGTAGTTACAGAATATTGTGTTGATACTCAAGTATATAAGTAAGTTTTGAAGTGCTTAGACTACTCAAGTATATAAGTTTCCAAGTGCTTACATTCCAGAACAGATGTACTCAAGTATTTTGTGGTTTATTGCAGTAAACTGTAGAATTCTATAGAATTGTACCTACTTCATGGAGGTTGGTAGCACTGGCTGCCTCAAATAGTTGCTCTAGTATTGTGTCTGTTATTTTTCATATTTAATTAGGTTTTCGGTAGTTTTTCATCAATAATCGATAGATTCTTTATAAAAGCTAGTGATGGACTTTCAGTTAAGTGTAAAGAAAGTGAGTACGGTGCATTAATTATTAAATCCTGGATTTCATTTGTGTTTCTAACCTACCTGACAGAGCTAGAAAAGATAGTTTGATTACACTTTTTCGAGCTGAACGAACTTTGAACCCTCTGCAAAGAACCTTACAAATATAAATTTACCCTCACGAAAACTGTTACAAATAATCATACTATTGAGAAAAGAGATATAAAAAGGAATACTCCTGAACGTTGCTGTTTCTCCGTATCAATTCTTATTCCATGCTCAAGTGTTACGATTGACTGTTTGAGAGACAATCTTCGGAGTTATCCTTTCTGCTACTTGAATCATTTTCACTCTCAATAATATTCTCTCAACTTCACCTGCTCAATAACTCCTTGTTTCAAGCGGCTTCATTCCTGTGTAGCCTACAACTGATAGTGTTTCTTCTTATCTTGTTTTCATACCGGCTGACGTAAATACTAGCAAAATAAGTAGCGTCTTTGGTTGCTATAACAACGCTGACTGTCGACTGCTGTTTTTAGCCCAGTTTTTCTTATCAGTGAACTTTCGCTTTCAATAGAACCCTTGCTGTTACTTTTCATAGAGACTATGAAGCCAATGACTACTCGTCGTAGGCGCGAAAATTTGATTCGAGCACAATCGGATCTCGATAATTTAAACGGGGATCTAATTAATACTGATGTTGTAGAATTGGCAGTTAACGTCAGAAAAACTCTCTCAACAATCGCCGAAAAATATTCGACCAACGCAATTACTGACTTGATTCCAGATATAATCGGAGTCTTAAATAAACTGGACGGTTCTATTTCGGACAACTATGAATTAAGAAACAATCTGGAAGAGCTAGTAGAAGAGAATAAGCATTTGTCAAAACTCTTGAGTGATGAGAAAAACAGAAGAGAAGAATGCTTTGAAGAATCATTGATCAATGAAGGAAAAGCAGATGAGGAAATAGGCTTATTAAAATCTCGTATTGTTAGTCTAGAAAAAACGAAACGTAATTTGAGTGAAGAGTTAAAAAGTAAAAATGCTATCATAAACATTATTCAGACTGAGCAAAATAGTATTCCTAATAGAGAAGATATCTCTTTAATTCAAAATTCGACAGATTTCATAACGCCTAGAAATGTTGTAAAGCGGAGAAATGAACAAAGAGTGACTAATAAATCCATCGAGACTGAGAACAGATTTTCGGTGCTCTCTTCGAATATGTCGTCACCCCTGATACTGCCACGCAGACTACAAATAACGGCTGACGTTCACCAACCCTTCTCTACTCAGATTGAACCGGAAATATTGGGTTTTAGTCGTCGTAAAAATTCTTCCAAAAAGAAACAAAAAGTTACAATTCTGACGGATAGTCAGGGAAAGCAGCTTTGCGATCATACGGGAGAATTTGGAGAGGATTTTGATGTATTGGTCTGCACAAAATCAAGTGCCAAGTTGAAGCATGTTGTCCAAGATGGTCTTTGTTTGATAAAGAATTTCACAGAAAAAGATTTTGTTATAGTAGCGGCTGGTTCAAACGACCTACATCGGGATGAACCGTTCCAGTTGACATTGAACCAAGCAATGCGGTCGCTCACAGAGATCGATATTAAGTCAAATCTCCTCTTGTGCAGTGTGCCCTACAGATATGATGATCCTTCTCTTAATGAATATATCTCCTATGCTAATTCGTATTTATCAAGAGCAGTTGGAAGCTATATAGGCTGTTTAAATATTCACTACTTGGATATTAACACATTCCTCGGAAAATCTCATTTCACAAGGCACGGGCTCCACCTCAACCGACGCGGGAAAAGGATTCTGGTCAACAGGCTAACGAAATTTGTGAAAGACTTTTCTGTTGCCAAACCTGTGTCCGCAAATACTAAAGTCGAGAATACCAGTTCACGTGCAATCAAATCTCACATTGGAAGAACTGTTGATACCGTGACCATTTCATCACCTTTGTGCCAAACTCTTGATAAAACATTTCATACTCCTCAATCATCCTCAAAAGCCGATCATCAAGATTTATCAAACAATTTCAAGACAATTCACACTCCTGTTTCACAAGCTTATCATAATATTTCAGACAGAACTACCTATCAATCTCAACATTTTTTAGACAGGTCTTCCCATGTAATAAACAAATCAATTTAGACGTACACTGTAAGAAAAATAATTTTTCATTATTCTTTTGTAATGTACAATGTCTGGGCAATAAAATTAACGAGATTGAAATGATTAATAATAATAATAAGAATTTTGATGTGCTTTGTATATCTGAGCATTGGTTGAGAGCAAATGTCATAGATCTGATCAATATAAATGGATTTTCACTGGTATCTGCTTTCTGTAGAGCGAGTGCAAGAAATGGTGGTGTCGCTATCTTTGTAGCAAATAAACTTACTGATCATATCAGGGCCATTGATATGACTGCTTTTAACTGTGAAATTCATCATGAATTTGCTGGTATCATTGTAAAGAAACTAAATATTATAGTAATAGTAGTTTATAGGTCGCCAAGTGGTAATTTGAATCTTTTTCTTGAGTCATTGGAAAAACTTATATTATTTTTAAGTACAAAACATAAACATAAATATCATTTCATAGTTGGTGGTGATTTTAACGTAAATGTTTTATCTAGAAACCCAGACAGATCTGAATTAGTTAATATTTTGAAGTCTGTAAATTTGTATCTTACTAATTTCGAGGCTACTAGACTTGACTCAGCACTTGACAACATCGCTACAGACTTGAGTCCTGACTTATTCTCTGTGAAAGTAGAACCTGTTGCTTTGGGTGATCATGACGCTTTATGTCTCTATCTAAAATCTGATATCTTTCCCAGTCAGGCTAGAGGTGAAAACCCTATGAATAATAGTCTTCAAAAATTTAAATCAAGACCAATAACTGATGCTGGACTTGATAGTTTCTGTTGTAGACTCAGTTCAGTTGATTGGAGAGAGTTTCTTATATATGGAAATGCTGAATGTAATTTTAATTCATTTTTTAATAAGTTTCAAGAATTGTTTATTGAGTCTTTTCCACTATTTAATTGTAATTCAAGATCTAGTACTAGTAAGAAGAAACCTCACCTCACTTCTCCTGCCTTGGAGAGTTTGAGATGTTTTGTCCTCATTGCGTATGACAGGTTCAAGAATAATAGAACAGACTCAGCCAGATTAACTTATAATAACTTGAAGAAAATGTATAAAGCTGAGCTGAAAATGACACAGCTGAAATCCAACGCAGACTTTATTGAATCAGCCAATAATAAATGTGCAGCTGCTTGGAAAGTTATTAGAAAAAGTTCCAAACCAACACAATCTAGTATAACATCTGTTTCAGCCGAAGATTTCAATAACTATTTTGTGAAATCAGTCTCAAAAATGCGAGATTCTATTGATCCATCCAATGTGTTGGCTGAGGAGCTTCTGGCCTCTGCCCCTAGATCCTTGCATGAATTTGTTCTAAGAGAATTGTCATGTCAGGAAATTGCTAATATAGTCTCTAGAATGAAATCATCTTCAACTAAAGATATTTATCACCACTCCAGCTCTATGATGAAAACTGTCATAAATTTCATACTGGCACCATTAACAACTTGTTTCAACGCATGTATAAGAGATTCCATTTTTCCACTGAAACTCAAGCATTCCAGAACAGTGCCTATTCATAAAAAAGGTTCTAAAGATCTGCCTGAAAATTTTAGACCCATCTCAATTCCACCTATTTTTAGCAAAATTCTAGAATATGCTATTGCCGGTCAATTGTACGAGTTTTTCGAGAGTAATGGTTTGTTCTCAACTTCTCAATTTGGCTTTAGAAAAGGAAAGTCTACAGTTGATGCAGTCACCTCTGTAGTGAGCGATGTTGAAAATAGTTTTGACAATAAAAACTTCACAGGAGTTGTACTATTCGATCTGAGTCGAGCTTTCGATGTTGTCGATCATAATATTTTATCGAAGAAACTCCATCATCTGGGTGTACGCAACAAGGCACTTAAACTTTTGAAATCATATTTAAACAATAGAAGTCAGTCTGTATGTATAAACTCCAATCTCTCAAATCCATTATCTGTTCCTCACGGGGTCCCTCAAGGTTCCATTCTTGGGCCTCTACTTTTCATAGTTATGATGAATGATATTGAGTACAACATTGGATCAAAAGTTGTATGCTATGCTGATGATTCATCCATAATTACAATAGATAAAGACCTGAATACTCTCCAACAAAAAATGAACAAGTGTCAGGATGAGGCTGCAGTTTGGTTCAAGGCAAATGGTTTGCTGCTTAATAAAGATAAAACCCAGATATTATTGCTTGCACTGAGACAGGTTAGTGAAGGTGCAAAAAATGCTAAGCTTCTTGGTATTACACTGGACCAAAAGCTTTCCTGGAGTTCTCACATAGATAATTTATGTTCAAAACTCTCCAGGGTAATTTACTTGTTACGCAGTCTCAGCGACTCTGTTCCCAAAAAATACATGAGAACTTGCTATTTTGCTTTCTTCCAGAGTGTGTTTCTGTATGGCCTGGAACTATGGGGGTGTGCTCCAGATGCACAGAAAGTATTCTTACTACAAAAGAAAGCTCTTAGGATAATTTCTGGTGCAGCATATTTGGATCATTGTAGGCCTCTATTTGTTGGAGAGAAAATCATGACTTTGCATGGCATGGTAGTTTTCAGGCTCTTGATGAGTGTAAAGAGAAAGATAGGCTTGTTCCACTGTAGGGATGAAATACATAGCTACAATACTAGGAACAAATCCAAAATTGATGTACCCTACTCAAGATTAAGCAAGGTATTAAATAGTCCAAGTCTCATATCATTAAAGCTTTTCAATGCACTACCATATTCGGTTAGGGTTTTACACGAATCAAAATTTAAATGTTGTTTAGAGTCTCTCCTTTTGAAAACCCCCTTATATTCTATTTCTGATTTTTATCAAGTAACAGTGGAAGATTTTGCCTAATTATGAAAACCTTATTAATCTTTGAAGAACCTCAATTAGAAGATATTCTGTGATTTTAGAAGATAAGAATATTATGTGATCTTACCGTACTCGATTATATTGATATGTTTGTGTTGAAAATCAATTAGCCTATTCTCAACTTATGTCTAGTTTTAGTAATATTTTACATGTTTTGACTGTGTATTTATTTGACGTTTCCAATTGCAATGTAAACAATGCTTGAAGGAATAAAAACATTCTTATTCTTATTCTTATTCTTATTCTTATTTCATTTAATTGTAATTACATTTCGATATAAGTTGAATTGAATGTACAGAGTGACACAGAATAACGGGAACTTTTAAAAACGCTATAAAACATTAGTGGGAAGGGCAAAAATTATTTTATTCAAACTAATGATAAGTTCAAGACTTGCCATTTGAGAATATTATTAATAACATCTATCACTTTTTGACAATTACTTCTTCAAGATGGCTTCCTCCTGCACGAATACACTCTTGAAATCTGTGTTGAGATTCCTGAACGATTGCTGCAACATTTCAGCTGGGATATTGTTAATTTCATTTTGAATTGTTTGTTATGATTCAACCACAGTTATTGGTGAGAACGTTTGATTTGAGATAGCTCCACAAACAGAAAATCGCAGGTGCACAGATCATGGAACCAGGAAACGCAGATGTTGCAGCGATCAATGAGGAATCGTTAACACAGATTTCAAGAGTGTATTCGTTCAGGAGGAAGCCATCTTGAAGAAGTAATTGTCAAAAAGTGATAGATGTTATTAATAATTTTCAGATGGCAAGTCTTGAACTTTACATTAGTTAGAAATAAAATCATTTTTGCCCTTCCCACTAATGTTTTATGGCGTTTTTAAGAGTTCCCGTTATTCTGTGTCACCCTACTTACATATCGTAACGATGAACTCAAGTATATTGTGGTTTATTATAAAATTGTTGAGTTTTATGGAATTAAATATACTCCATTTTTTATACTTATAATTACTTTTCGATATAGGTTAGGTTGAAAGTACTTACATATCGTAACGATTTATTCAAGTATATTGTAGTTTATTATAATAAACTGTAGAGTTTTATGAAATTGTATTCACTTCATTTCATTCACAGATACTAGAATACATTTTCTAGTATCCGCGATATCGGCAATCTTATATCATATAGTGAAGCCACGTTATAATGATATTGAAGAAAGTTAGGAGAACAGCTTTGCTGATTCTCTGCCTTGTCATAGATTCTTGATATACTGAGGATGGTTATAGGCCTGTATTAAATTATTCAAGATTTCAGTAAGTCAAGTTTTCAATTAGACCCTTACTAAGCACGGGTTACCTGTTATTGGTAACCTTTGGTTAAGCAAAGGTTGGTTGCTCAGAACCAAGTTATTGTGATCAAAGATTGTCGATTGTCCACCCCTTAATCACAAAGATTTCTGTAATTATCAATTAAAAACACAATTAAATAAAAAGACTAAGAAATTGTCAAAAACCACAGATTTATTGATAGTTAGAAAGAACGGTTTCAGTTGTTACACCATTGTCAATCTCTGATAGCATAGCCACCTCAAATACAAGGCCCCGGCCTACGATATTGCAACGTCGCAGTGTAGGACTAGAATCTAATACATGATTGGTGGAAAAGATCAGCTGGTATTTTTTAAATCTTTTTCACCAATCATGTATTAGATTCTAGGCCTACACTGCGACGTTGCAATATCGTAGGCCGGGGCCTTGTATTAGAGGTGACTATGCTGATAGACTAAAACTAAATACAAGAGCAGCAGAATTTATACTAGTAGACGAGTACTGCTATTGGTCAAGGGCATGAACGCCTGCCATTGGCCCAGCTAGACAGTCTCCTCCCACTCAACGGTATAACAGAAATGTCACAAAATGGCGGCTTAAGCAACAGACTCGCCATGATAACAAAATTTACTTACTTTTATTTATGATGAGAACCAAGAAAACAAGTAAAAGATAAGAAAAGATTAAAGACAGGGAAAGATTTTTGAAACGCGGTCTGATTCAGTTCTCGTTTGAATACTCTAATTTTACCAACCTCATGATTCTTTTCAAATAATCTAAAAGTGGCTTCTTGATCTCTGGTCCTCCCTATAAATCTCTTTTATCATCCCTCTCTACGGCCCTTAATGACCCTCTCTTTCTAGATTTATCACCCAATAAAAGCCAACATCCAATTTAAACCATTATCCCCTCCTTGTTAGCCTTTACAGCCGTGTCTTATCTTCTTATCAAAGGTAATGACGATATGCTCAGTTATTTTCAGAAATAATGAGGGATCTCCTAAGCAAAAGACTGCTGAAATAGAAAGTTTCTCCTTTCATTATAGCGACCTGATCTCGTTTGAAGTTTTTGAAATTTGAGTAATTCATGAAATTGGAGGTTGTTGCATCAACAAAAATCTCACATTATTCCCTGTCATTTGATGTGTTTCTTTTCAAAATAATTTTCAAATTAGATGAAAGAGTTTAGAAATTGAATTCATGATGAAGTTTAGGGGAATCGACTCAAGGTTCTTTCAACAGATTCCTCTTTTATTCTATACCTTCTGTTTGAAGCTCCGCCAAAAATGTTGAGACTTTAGGGATTGGGATTTAGCTAAGTCCTAGACTTTAAACAGCTGGAGTCAGAAGATTGGCTTTCCAAAACGGGGCATAGTCGCAGCTTTTATAACAGAAGTCGTAGTTTTTATTTCAAAACGTTTTCCCCGTTTAATTCCCCATTGTTATGGTTTTATAACAATATTCGCAGATTTCTATAATTGGAAACGTTTTTCCTTGACGAAATTAGACATTTCTAAATAACTCAAAATAGCTGAAACTTTACACTATTCTCTCTTTATTTTGTTTTGTGTTCAATTTTCTAGTTTTTCGAAATTTAATTCAAACGTGACTGTGACAATGACTGCGACTATGTCCCGTTTTGGAAAACCAATTTTCTGACTCCAGCTGTTTAAAGTCTAGGACTTGGTTGAATCCCGAGCTCGGAACCCGGCCCTAAATGACAGTTTTAGCTAAAGACTCAGGTATGTATTGTATAAGACTGAAGGAAATTTCTTTTCGCCACACTGCACAGAAAGCAGCTGTTTCCCAGTCCCTACGTAGATCTGAAAGACATTGTTTGCAGACGACTCTCGTCTGACGTCAGAACAGGTTTCTTTCCGGCCTAGGCCGGAAAGAGTACTCTTCCCAGCCGCTAACATGGAGCTAAGAAAGGTGATCAAAAAACAGCTGATAAAAAAACTTTTCATTATTTGTGTTCATTATTCTATAATTAAAACATTCATAATAATATCATCTTATTGTCATTTGAAAGAATAAAAAAGTATAAACTCAACCTCCCACATAATTGAACATCATCTTTTAGGTTATTTAGACAAATCAGAATAGAAAATAAAAATACTTGGACAATTTCCTGATATTCAGATTACCTCAGATTTGCTAGAGCTATCACCTTCCACTTCTGCTTTTGGAGGTGCTTAGTAAACAACTATTCTCATATATATTGTTTATTTTTGTGTGTGGCGAAAAAAAAGCGTTCCCACCACGGGCAAAAATGTTTTTTCGGCTCTCAATCTTTTCTAGTCCTCGGCCTACGGCCTCGGACTTGAAAACCGATTTCGAGACGGAAAAATCTCATTTTCTGCTCTAGGTGCGAAATATACTATTCCTAAGTTAAGTTTTTAGTTTATCAAGATTTTAATTAGACCTATGCAGAGCAGGAGTGGCCTGCTAGCAATTATTATCCTTTTATTATTCAAAATTCTCCAAGATTACAGTAGGTCAAGTTTTCAGTTTGTCAGGTTTTTGTAATAAGACCCTTGCGGAGCACGGGTTACCTGCTAGTCTATCCTAAATGCGAATGCACAGATCTCTAAAATCTGAAACATAAGCATCAGATGTTACAACTCGAACTCAGAGTAAATACAATATTATCCACCAGTCTAAAATCAAATAAGCAATCGGATAATACTAGAGCGCTTTCATATAAACCAACATTGAGAGTCCAAAAACCAAACTTGTAAATTAGTTCGAGTTTCGGGGATTTAGTGAGGTGGTTGCTGACTGTAACTGACACATCCGTCAATCTGCAACGAGAGTGAGAGAGAGAAGAGTTAAAGAGAGGAAGAATGATAGAGAGAGGAGTTAAGAGAGAGGGGTGAGTGACGAAGAAAGCGAGAGAGAAAGATAGATATATGGATAGAGAGAAGAGTTAAGAGAGAGGGGTGAGTGACGGAGAAAGCGAAAGAGAAAGAAAGATAGAGTGAAGGGTGAGTGACGGAGAAAGCGGGAGAGAAAGATAGATAGATGGATGGAGAGAAGAGTTAAGGGAGAGAGAGAGAGAATGAATGACCTAGTGAGAGTGAATTAGAGAGAGTTACTCCAGTTTCAACTCCATTTAGTGAAGGCAGAGCTTACAACTTAAACTTTCATTCGTTGTGCACTGTAAAAGCCTGATATATGATGAAAGTTGTAACACAGCGGGGTGGTCTACGGTTTTATCGACGATTAAATTCGCCAACTGACGTTCTGAACGAATTTCAGCCCACCACCACAACCTCATAAACTGGTACTGACATGTACTCACGCACGCACCGTTCTCAAAAGAGCGAACTACTACACTAACGATTATTTCAACCTGCTTTATACAGTGAGAACATTCACTTCAAAATGTCAGCTTTGGTCTAATTAGTAGCATTCGCGTTTGTTTTTGAGGAACTCTGACAGTTTATGAAGTGGGTTGTTTTCACTTCAATTTGTCAGCATGGATTGAACGGGAAGCAGATGCGTTTGCTTTTGGGGGACACTGTCAGTGAACTCCACTGCAGGTTGCCTGGTTGCTACATTAAACGCTAATTTATTTTCTGTTAAGCTTTGACGATGGGATAAAAGCGTAATTAATTCGAATTTGATGAAGAGTTGCCCGTCATATTTTGTGAAAGTATGTTACTGAATAAGGGGAGAATGCTGGTGTTTTTGGAATATGTTTGTGAAGGTTTGTTGCTAACTAAAGGAAGAGTATGTGATGTTATTGAGTGATGTTGGGATATGTTTTCGAAGGTACGTTGTTTTTAGAGACGTATTGGGGTGTTTCTGAGTGAAAAGTGCTAAGTTAATCAATCTTGGATTATAATAGGTGAATTGATGTAGAACATAATTAACTTTATGAGTAGGAGAATAGAAAGAAGGAGAAACAGATCAGGTAAAAATGGCAGAAGAATGAGAAGGAAACCAAATTCAAGATTAATAACTGTAGTTTTCTTTTGTATAATGCAAAATATTTGTATAAAATTGATATCCTTCAAATATCAATATTTATTTATTTATTTATTAGAACAGTCACAAACACGATATTTGGAAAGAGAAACAGGCAATTGCCCAAAACTTCTTCAATTCCTTGATTTTGGCACATAAATAGTACAAAGTGAGGTTAAGTTTAAAATTTCTGTTTTCACCAAAGATTAACACTCAGAGAATACGTATTCGAGATATGACTGATGAATTTTGAATTTCGAAGGGTTGATAAGAGCCGGAATAACACTAAACAATCCGAAAGTTTCAATAATATTGAAATAAACTTGAAAATTTTGAGCAGAAAAATTAGAACCACTATCACTGCAACATGTTGGGATATGTTTTCGAAGGTACGTTGTCTTTAGAGACGTATTGGGATGATCTGGGCAAAAAGTGCTAAGTTAATCAATCTTGGATGATAATAGGTGAATTGATGTAGAACATAATTAACTTTATGAGTAGGAGAATAAAAAGAAGAAAAAAGAAGGAGAAACAGATCACAGATCATCACAGAAATTTGACAATATCTTATTATTTTAGTTTATATCTTATCTTATATCTTGAGATTGATATCATATGCTGACAGTGAATGTTTTTGTGATTTTTCTGGCTTCAAATTTATCAAGTTTTTCATTATTTTTCAATTTATTAATGCATTTTCAAGTGTAATATTGTAAAATTTGTTTCATCTTTCTGATCAACCGAGATACAAAATTTTTAGTATAATGTATATTTGGACTGTAAATTTTTGTGATCTTTATAAAAGTGTTTTCATAATCTCATTTGGACTATTTTTATCAAAATTAGGGAGAGGAACAGTTTTCGGTTTATCCTGTTGATTCTCTCACAATCATTAATTTGATGTTGTGATTAAGGAATGTAATAAATGTAATGTAATGTAATGTAATCTTAGTTTTCTTATTATTAGAAACAGATCAGGTAGAAATAGCAGAAGAATGACAAGGAAACCAAATTCAAGATTATTAACTGTAGTTTTCTTTTGTATGATGCAAAATATTTGTATAAAATTGATATCCTTCAAATATCACACATAGCTGCAACTCAATTAAAGTATACTACACTAGCCGTCAGGCTGGCTTCGCTCGCCATATCCGTCTAGCCAGGGGGCTCCGCCCCCTGGACCTCCGACTGGATCGTCCAAGAATGAGATCAGCGGGCTCGCTTCGCTCGCCTGAATTTTTCATTTGGGCATGCTTCATTCCATCAGAAAGTCAAAGTACTGAGAAAACACAGAATAGCTGAGAAAAACGCTGATTTTGAGCGTATTTTTGATGAAATATTAAAGTCACTTCATCACAAAGTTTTTAGACCTCAGCTAAACCGCTGTACCAAATTTGAACATTTTCTGTCTATTACTTGATGAAAGAACTGAGAAAACGCTGAAAAACGCTAATTTTGGGTGTATCTTTGGCTTTATTTAAAATTCCTTCTAAAACAACATTATTACACTCTAGCTTAGCTTCTGTAGTAAATTTGAACATTTTCTGTTCATTTGTTCTCGATAAAGCTGAGAAAAAGCAAATAAACGCTAATTTTGGGTGTATCTTTGGCGTTATTTCAAATTCCTTCTAACACAACATTATTACACCCCAGCTGAGCTTCTGTAGTAAATTTGAACATTTTCTGTTCATTTGTTCTCGATAAATCTGAGAAAAAGCAAAAAAAAACGCTAATTTTGGGCGTATTTTTGACGTTATTGCAAATTCCTTCTAACACAACATTATTACACCCTAGCTGAGCTTCTGTACTAAATTTGAACATTTTCTGTTCATTTGTTCTCTATAAAGCTGAGAAAACGCTGTAAAACGCAGATTCTGGGCGTATCTTTGGAAATTTTTTTCAAACCCGTTCTTAGTGCGCCTCTAAAGTGCCAACTAAACATACCTATCTAATTTGAACGTTTTTGATCCGGTAGATTTTTAGTTATGCGAGTGAGTGAGTGAGTGAGTCAGTCAGTCAGCCAGTGAGTGAGTGAGTGCCATTTCGTTTTTATATATATAGATAGATTTAACGTGATCGATATTTATCAGCCGGGTTGGTCTGTCTATAGTGAGGTCCACGTTATAATGGCAGTGGATGAAGATAAAAGAATAGCGATGCCGATTCTGTTCCTTAATTAATTATATTTCTACACTGCCAAAAACATAATTGGCATCGTTGTGGACCTAGAGAAGGATAGTACCACCGGCTTTGTCGAATGATAGACATGGATAGCAAAACCAAAGTTAATCAAATACTGTCATTATAACGTGGACCTCGCTATAGTGATAAGGAACGTCACAAACGACGGTCTATCAGCATCGCCTGATTCGTGGGTTCGAATCCTGCCGATGGCATGGACGTTTGAAAACGGCACTAGATCATTGAAAAAATATTTTTCTGAGGAATAAAATATGATTGAACATTTTCAACAAGAATGAATGATTAATATTACATCATATTTTACCGGTATCAGATATCCTTTATAGTAACCCGTGCTTCTAGGGGGTCTAATTAAAAACTTGAACTAATGAAACCTTGAAGAATTCAAAATAGGACCATAACCATCCTGAGGAAGCTCATTGGTAATTCATTGGTAAATTCCCTTGGTCAATTCTTCTTCTCTCGGTTCCTATCCGTTCCGGATGTTGGCAACCATTCTGGCTATGATGACCCTGTTGACTGCCGCCCTGAACAGCTGTGCTGTGCTCATTCCATACCATGTCCTCAGGTTCCTAAGCCACGATATTCTCCTTCTTCCAGGAAAACCTCTTTTACTTTCTACCTCGCCCTGCAATACAAGTTGGAGTAGCTCGTGTCTGCTTCCGTTTCTCATTATATGTCCGAGATATTGGAGCTTCCTCGCTTTTACAGTATTGAGAATTTCTTTTCCCTTTCCCATTCTTCTTAAAATTTCTTCATTATAGACATGGTCCACCCATGACACCCTCAGCATCCTCCGGTAGAGCCACAATTCAAATGCCTCTAGTTTGCGCTCAGTTGCAGCTGTCAATGTCCATGACTCTACACCATATAGAAGAACGGAGAAAACATAACATCGAAGAAATCTCATTTTCGAATTAACTGTCAAATCGTGACTTTTGAACATGGTACTCATTTTTAAAAACACAGCTCTGGCCTTTTCAATGCGGATCTTGATCTCTTGTCAGTGGTCATTCAGAGTGGCACCCAGGTAAATGTATTTATTAACTTGTTCAACTGGCTTTCCTTCAATTGTAAGATGACATCTGGGGACATTTTTCTTGCTGATGACCATTAACTTTTCCTCCACCTACTGTCTAAAGTACTTACTTTACTCCCTGAAACCTACTACTAAAGTGTCACTTTTTCGCTCTCGGTAGTAAAAAACAGAAAAACTCCCTAGGGAGTAAAAGTGACTCCATTTAAATAACATGGGGAGCATCTCTATTTTGAAACTTACATTGTAATAGGTTAGAAGGTCTAAGCTCAGATGAGAAAGCATAATAGAGGTGTCTGTCATTGAGTCAACTGAATTCAATACCACAACCAGCAATTTGATCAACTCATGAAATATATGTTTGTATGATAATTATTATATTCTTAATATTAGTAGACGATAAAAATTTATACAATTTTTAACATATTTTATTCTATTCAAAATACCAGCCAACAAATATATTTGATCTGCAATTCAAATCTGAACCGCGTGATCTGGAGTCAGCCATTTTTGGTAGCTGCCCAGCTGATATAATTGTTACAACTTTTGCCGATAGATAGCGCAATCGGCAGTGACAATCAGACGACCGGTTTTTAGGTTTTAGATTTAGGTTATGTTGTGAGGAATCATTGTCACCAATACGTAAGTTATTAGAATGATTTTATTTGCAGTTTCTATAAAAAAATGTAGATGGAGGAAAAATGTTGTGTACATCACGAGCCAAAAATACTTTTTCTCCCTCAGGAATATTGCTGCCCTCGGCTTCGCCTCGGGCTTCAAACTTTTTCCCACAGGGAGAAAAAGTCGTACTTTTCACTCTAGATATACAAATAACTATTGTCTTATCTGTATTGATATTCAACCCATGTCTCTCACTACATTATGTCACTCTGTCCATCAGCTTCTGCTGCAAATCATCTAAACTCTCCGCAAAAAAGACTGTGTCATCAGCATATCTAATGTTGTAGAGTATCTTGGTAAATTAAGAATCCATATTGAGAATTTCAAGTTAATCAGCCTAGTAGTTCAGACGTGATGATGCGTTATTCATGAATTTCCTATCCCGTACGTGTATAAGCCAATTCTTTCCATCATTTTTATTATAGATTCAGGCGTGGTGAGACTTTCCCGCAAGGCACTCCTCACCGATAAAAGTCGTAAAAATTAACTTCTCACTCGAAAGGATTAAGAGATATAAAGAAAAGTATTAGAACATCGAAAGCCAAAAGAGAGATGAAGAATGAATAGAAGAAGAGTACGAAGGATCCAAACTTAAAAAAAAAATCAAGAAAAATTATTGGGAAGGTAATCAGAGACGTTGGCAAGAAGAAGGTGGAAAAAGAAAAGAAAAACTTGACTAAAAGAGATGAAGAAACATCTATAAAAGCGATACGAATTTACTTTTCACCCGAAAGGATTAAGATATATAAAGATTAGAACACCGAAAACCAAAAGAGATTTGAAGAAGAGAGTACGAAGGATCCAAACATGAAAAAAAACAGGAAAATTATTTGGAAGGTAATCAGAGAACTTGGCAAGAAGAAGGTGGAAAAAGAAAAGAAAAACTCAACTAAAAGTGATGAAGAAACATCTATGAAAGCCATACGAATTTACTTTTCACCCGAAAGGATTAAGATATATAAAGAAAAGTAATAGAACACCAAAAACCAAAAGAGAGACGAAGAAGGAATAGCAGAAGATTACGAAGGATCCAAACTTGAAAAAAAAACAGAAAAATTATTGGGAAGGTGATCAGAGAATTTGGCAAGAAGAAGGTAGAAAAAGAAAAGGAAAACTTGACTGAAAGAGATGAAGAATCATATATGAAAGCCACAAGAATTTACTCTTCACCCGAAAGGATTAAGAGATATAAAGAAAAGTATTAGAACACCAAAAACCAAAAGAGAGATGAAGAAGGAATAACAGAAGAGTACGAAGGTTCCAAACTTAAAAAAAAAAACAAGAAAAATTATTGGGAAGGTAATCAGAGAACTTGGCAAGAAGAAGGTAGAAAAAGAAAAGAAAAACTAGACTAAAAGAGATGAAGAAACATCTATAAAAGCCATACGAATTTACTCTTCACCCGAAAGGATTAAGATATATAAAGAAAAGTATTAGAACACCGAAAACCAAAAGAGATTTGAAGAAGAGAGTACGAAGGATCCAAACTTGAAAAAAAACAGGAAAATTATTTGGAAGGTAATCAGAGAACTTGGCAAGAAGAAGGTGGAAAAAGAAAAGAAAAACTCAACTAAAAGTGATGAAGAAACATCTATGAAAGCCATACGAATTTACTTTTCACCCGAAAGGATTAAGATATATAAAGAAAAGTAATAGAACACCAAAAACCAAAAGAGAGACGAAGAAGGAATAGCAGAAGATTACGAAGGATCCAAACTTGAAAAAAAAACAGAAAAATTATTGGGAAGGTGATCAGAGAATTTGGCAAGAAGAAGGTAGAAAAAGAAAAGAAAAACTTGACTAAAAGAGATGAAGAAACATCTATGAAAGCCATACGAATTTACTCTTCACCCGAAAGGATTAAGAGATATAAAGAAAAGTATTAGAACACCAAAAACCAAAAGAGAGATGAAGAAGGAATAACAGAAGAGTACGAAGGTTCCAAACTTAAAAAAAAAAACAAGAAAAATTATTGGGAAGGTAATCAGAGAACTTGGCAAGAAGAAGGTAGAAAAAGAAAAGAAAAACTAGACTAAAAGAGATGAAGAAACATCTATAAAAGCCATACGAATTTACTCTTCACCCGAAAGGATTAAGATATATAAAGAAAAGTATTAGAACACCGAAAACCAAAAGAGAGTTGAAGATGAGTACGAAGGATCCAAACTTGAAAAAAAATCAAGAAAAATTATTGGGAAGGTAATCAGAGAACTTGGCAAGAAGAAGAGTGAAAGAGAAAAGAAATACTTGACGGAAAGAGAAGAAGAAACAGTCACGAAAGATGAGAAGAGAGAGAGAAACAGAGTGAGAAGAAACTAGGCGCCTTGCTAAGCCAGATAAGTAGCTAGTGAACTGTCGGAAAAACGTCCGGAAAAGCATGGAAAAACTCGGAAAACTCAAACTTGTAGCCGGCACGGATTATTCGTCTTTGTTAGCGGGGCAACCATTGTGGACGATTGAAGAAAACACAAAGTTTGGCAAGAAGTTCGCTCAACAACTCCCAATTCATTATTATATTCGACATGGGGTTGTTCAGGACTTATGATTCCTACACGGAATTCCTTCTATTATATATATTTTCTGAACTCCCAAGATCATCTTATGATTTATGTCAGGATTGACTGGAGATATTTATTGAGAAGATTTGGTATACAGTGTTGCCTCGTTAATCAGGTTTTGCTATAGTGAGGTCCACGTTATAATGGCAGTATTTGATTAACATTGGTGTTGCTATCCTTGTCTATCATCCAACAAAGCAGATAGCGCTATCTCTCTCTCGCTTTGCTCTGTTGCCAGATCGGCTTCATCACCGTATCATCTTTGAACCATCTTCGTATCTTCTTTGTATCATCTTTGAACCATCTTCGTATCTTCTTTGTATCATCTTTGAACCATCTTCGTATCTTCTTTGTATCATCTTTGAACCATCTTCGTATCTTCTTTGTATCATCTTCGAACCATCTTCGTATCATCTTCCTATAGTGTGGTCCACGTTATAATGGCAGTATTTCATTAACATTGATGTTGCTGTCCTTGTCTATCATCTTCGTATCATCTTTGAACCATCTTTGTATTACTTCCTATCCTCTTTGTATCATCTTCCTATAGTGTGTTCCACGTTATAATGGCAGTATTCCATTAGCATTGGTATCGCTATCCTTGTTTATCATTCGACAAAACATATAGCGCCATCCTTTTCCAGCTCTGCAACGTTTCCAGATCGTTTTCAACAAAGTAGAAATAGAATTGATCAACAAAATATTTAATATCAATACTGAAAATGTATTATTCAACAATTTAAACAAGAATGAACAGTTAATATTATATTATATACCGGTATTAGCTATATCATCTATATCCTCTATGGAAGGTAGTGGCAAGGCATCCGATCATACCTTAAAAGGTATTATCGTTAATACCTTATAAAAATACCAAACATATTAATAGGTCATTATTATCATAATCATCGATATCATCGTTTTCTTCTGTTTGATTCTTTTGTCTCCATCTTCTCTTCTTTCCTCCTCCTCTTATTCTTCTTCTTCTTCTTCTTCTTCTTCTTCTTCTTCTTCTTCTTCTTCTTCTTCTTCTTCTTCTTCTTCTTCTTCTTCTTTCTTCTTCTTCTTCTTCTTCTCCTTCCTCTTCTCCTCCTGTTCTCTACTTCTTCTACTTCTTCTGATTGTTCACCCCCTGCCATCTTCAACATTACCCCCACTTGTCAACAAGTTTTTGAACTACTGACCAATCGCTGACGAGCTCCGAACATTGACGACACACCTACTCGTCTCTGATTGGACGAGACGATTTCAAACGACTAGTTGTGAAATTTGTCACTAGGTGTCAGTAAGTACTGGGTGAACATTATTATTATTCATACTTGATTTATTAAGTGAGGTCCACGTTATAGTGGCAGTATTTGATTAAAATTGGTGTTGCTATCCTTGTCTATCATTCGACCCTTCCTTCCCTAAATATAAATGCATTCTATTGAATCTTTACTGACTGGCTATAGTTTATAAACAATACTTACCACTATATTAAACTATCGAGGTATCCACAAAGCCTAACCAACAAAACACGAAAAAATTTGCAAACCAAAAACCAGCCTCACAATAAAACCTTGTAACACCCCACTTGTGAATATAAATCGTCCCCCTAATCGTAGTGGTGGCAGCTGTTTTTCTTATCTAAGCACTTACCATCCACCAGTAAAGGTTTAACGTCAACAAAACGTAACTAGTTCCCGATCAACGTTAACCTGTACAGTGTACAGAAATGTATTCTAGTCAACTACAGTTGATTAATGTAACTGTTTCAACGTTGACTTGTTGAGATCTTGATTTGTCATGTTTCTAGTTGATAATAGAAGCCATGATAATGTGGCAGTAGATATTGATGAGTATCCAGTACATTATGACGAATAAAGTTTTCTTCAACTATTTTATACTATTCTATCTATACTATCATGATATATCATCTCAAACTGAAAACATTTCAACAGTTTAATTAACTAATGTTGAATTTTAAGCCTAATGAAGCCTATTCTTGAAATATGCTTGCTACCTATTCTCTTTTTTCAATTATTAGTCTATTTTTCAAATTATTTCTCCAGTCTTTTTTCTATTCTGTCTTGTGTTATTTTCTATTATTTATAAAGTTTGTTCCAAACTATTTTTATTGCTATTTTTCGTTTTTTCTTTCTTACTAATTTAGTTTCAGTTTGTATAAACAATTGATTTTCAATGAGGCTTGGTTTGGCATGAAGCTGTAAACCTCTATATGTTGTTGTAATTTATCTATTGATGTAAATAAAAATTATTCAATAAATAAATAAATAAATTTGCAGTAGAATGTCTTTGACTGTCAAATATAGCCTACTTGAGATAGAGTTGTACATTATCCAAATATTCAAATTTGTGATCAAGGCAAGGTCTTCCTGGATAGATCGTGTCAAATAATTTATAAACATGGTACAAGTTAACAATAATCAACAATTGATATCATATCAGATATACCGGAATAACTAACTAAAAGGCGGTGGTAACAGTAAAGTGACAACTCTGCCGTCTTATGATAATTTCCACTGACGTTATTACTATTGTGAGGTCCACGTTATAATGGCAGTGGAAAAGATAGCAGAGCAACGTTGCCGATCCTCCAACTTGTCAATGCCTTCTATAGACGGTAGCTGATACAGGTTTATTGATGTAATATCAACTGTTCATTCTTGTTTAAAATAATCAATCATGTTTTATCTTGTTTATATTGTTCAGCAGTTTTTCTCGACATAGGGCAAGCTTTTGACAATGTATGGCATGAGGGACTTCTTTACAAAACTGAAGAAAATGCTTCCTAAGCAATTTACAGAAATATTGCAATCATATTTGACAGGAAGGTACTTTAGAGTCAAATATGAAGATTCATATTCTGATTTAAGAGAGATAAAAGCAGGAGTTCCGCAAGGAAGTGTTTTAGGACCAGTCCTTTATCTTCTCTTCACTAGTGATATCCCTAATTTGGAGGAGAATACCACAGCCATGTTCGCAGATGACACCGCCCTACTAGCAGTAGACAGTGATGTTGGTATTGCAACAGCGAAGCTTCAGAGATCTGTCAACAAGATACAAGACTGGACCAAAAAGTGGAGAATGAAGCTCAATGAGGAAAAGTCGATTCATGTTAACTTCACCAACAACAGAGCTGTGTACCTTCCAATCAACATCAATGGAATTAATATACCACATGAAAATCAAGCTGAATACCTAGGTATGACTCTTGATGCTAAGCTTCGCTGGAAAGAGCATGTCAAAAAGAAAAAAGAAGAACTGAACATAAAATACAAGAAATTCTACTGGCTTATTGGAAGAAACTCATCACTTTCAATACCAAACAAATTGCTCCTCTACAAGCAGATCTTCAAACCTGTTTGGACCTATGGAATACAACTATGGGGCTGCACCAAACAGAGCAACGTCACCATCATACAAAGATTCCAGAACAAGGTGCTCCGAAACATCGTTGATGCTCCCTGGTATGTGCGGAACAGCGACATCCATAGGGACCTGGGAGTCAACATGGTATCCTGTGAGATTCAAAGGTATGCAGAAAGTCATGAAGAACGGCTCCACCAACACACGAACGTCGAAGCAATCCAGCTGCTAGACAACGGAGGGTTGGTGCGGAGACTGAAAGAAGGAAACCATTTGAATTGGTGTGCAGTGAAAGTGGTGTCTAGTGAAAAAGCAGAGCAGTGATTGAGTGAAATCTAGCTTAAGTAGTACAGTTAATAGATGTACATAATAATTATTAGTAGGTAGGAGTAAGAAATTCTAAAGAGAGTTTCACTGTAGTCCATATTATATACAATTAGTAAATTAGGTTTGATAAAATTTGCTCATTAGTCTCAAGACTAGATAGCAATAGTAATGTGAATGAAAAAAAAAATTATCTAGCAAGGAATTATATTTTTTAATGATTTCATAATGAATTTTCATAATTAAGATGAAATATTTTGTTAATTAATCATTAATTTCACATTGTTAGTAGACGATCTGCCAACAGAGCAAAGTGGTAAAGAGATACAGCTATCCGCTTTGTCAAATGATAGTCAAGAATAGCAACACCATTGCTAATCAAACACTGCCATTATAACGTGGACCAAACTATAGAATCTCACTAAAGTCGTTTTTTTTTCTGGGACTAACCATTTAGTTCTTCAACTATGAGTCAACTACAAGCTTCTAGAAAAATTCAGTCTTTTCTTCCCTGTAATTACTGACACAAAAAACCCGTTGACGCAACGTGTCCGTTGAATCAAAACAGCTTTTCACGCAGTTTCAACCAGTTTTCACTTTCATTAAGTAGAGGCGAGCTCATTAATCTTGAAGGAGTCGCTGCCGCTGCCGCCCTATCAATAACATCTGCCAGAGCTCTCTGCTGCTCCGCTATGTTTGGTTAACTGCCAAACTAGGTCCGCAATGAATGACTCTGTGCCGTGCAGAGGGGGACAGACTACTTTCTTTCACAAATTTCTGTCTTTCTTCCCCCCCCCCCTTGCCACGTGGTACCCAAAAAACCTTTCGCAATAATTTTGAGAACACTTTTGATTCTGTCTCCTCCTTCACCACCTACGTCTTCTTCTTATTATTTTTTCTTCTTTTTCTCTCCCCCTTCCTCCTCCTGCTCCTCCTCCTCCTCCTGCTACTCCTACTCCCCCTCCTCCTCCTCCTTCTCCCTACCCTTGTCCTCCTCCTTAGGGTCGTGAGTTGGTAGGAGGGATATCACTTTCAGAGTCGACAATATTATTATCTGTTGAAACACCGTCGGTTTATGTAGTTACATTACAATATCATATTATCGTCATTTAAATTGCATTCAATCTTCAATGAATAATTTTTCATATTTTGTAAATTTCGTTGGAGAATTAGCTATAGTCATAGATAAAGAACAGCATAAGAAGATGTCCCATGGTATAGGACGTTTATGTTCCAAATTTCAAGCCGATTTTTTATAACTCAAGCTGATTAATGTTGACTACTTTCTATTTATTATTACTGTTTTGGCTGGGTAAAAGTGTTAAGGTGCGTACAGATTTACGCGCCGCAAACATGAGCAATTCACTTTTAATCTGCTGATGCCAAGCTTTTTATATCTATATCTTGTACTGTTTCTGTAAAAATACAGATATAGTCAGCTGATTGAAAGTGAATTGCTCATGTTCGCGGCGCGTAAATCTGTACGCACTTTGTCAACTGGTCATATGAATCATACGGTATATTTGTCTGATATTGATCAGGATTTTAGAGTTTTAAATTGAAAAAGTTCAATGAACAGTGTTTTTGTCTTCGAACAATCTTTGTCATCGACAGAAAGATTGTTTATTTCATTTGTTGTCAAAATTTAACGTAGCTTCTCTTTTGTTTCTAATAACAAACGTGCCGCTTGTGCGACAGATAGAAATATGTACTTGAAATGGCTTTCATTTTTGACATTGACTGAGTTTATATTAATACCCAAAATTTAACTTCTGGCCTGAGAGCTCGTTCGTTAGGACTGTGAGTTAAGTCCGGCTGATCCAGTGAAAAAGGCTAGATTTCGTTTCGTTTTATAATACAGTTATTCTGTCACAGATCGGGCAGATTAAAAATAATTGTATTGTTGAAGGAGACGGATTCTGAGCCTATTCATTGGTTCAGTTAATATTTGTTCTTTTAAAATACTAAAGTCGCGATTAAACCAGTGGATGCCAGAAGAAGGAAGCCATTTCAAAAAGGTAGGTGACTACTGAATCATTGTTCTTAAATTTTCATAGCCACAAAGATTGAATCATCATTAGCTGCAAGCGAGTGTTTTCCCTATTAATTCATGTATCCCATTCAAGTATGAGCGACTATTAATAAGCGTCACATAGCTTTACGAAAAAGAACCACAAGGATTGATGACTTGAGTCAACAGTGGCATTATTTGGAACGCCCTATACCATGGGACATCTCATGCTATATTTTCTCTATGCTATAGGTTATTGCCAATAATTATAGTAAACAAATGTATAAGCCACAGTTTTATTGTAACTAACATGAATAAAGATCTTTAACCTGATCTTGTACCGTCCGTATTCTCCTGAGTTTCCACACGATTTCTAATTTTTCTATAGATAATTGTATCCAATGTCCAGTCATGCCGTGAAAATGTAAACATGCAGATTTCAGAAGGCATGCCAATATTGCTCTTTACATTGTTCTTCTTCTTCATCTCTTCATTTTTCATATTCACAACATTCTTCTCCCGTCTTCTTTTTCCCTTCTTCTTCCTCATCTTCTTCTTCTTCTTCTCTTCCTCCTCTTGGTAGAGAGTTAGTGGGGAGGATATTTTTCATATTCTTTCCGAAGAATGGACATTGATATGTCCAAAGCTCCGCCAATTTATGTAGATGCATAACAATATGATTATTATCTATAGTTATTATATTACAAATTGCTTTTTCATATCATATACAGTTCAATAATTATTTTCTTAGTCTATATTATGTAAATTCATCTATAATTTTGCTGTATTGTAAGCTATTGTATATAAGTGTATAAGCCAGTATATATTGTAATCTACATAAATAAAGTACTCAATCAATCAATCAATCCTCCTATCCTCTTCTTCCATTTTTTCCACCTATCTCGACAATAATTGGCATGAACTATATACTGTATGTGAGTGATGGCACAGTTACATTGTCGAGTATATGAATATTGCAGACTTCAGTGCCAACTATATAAACTTCACCTCTAACTTGGCGCCGGTTATTTATCATCTTGTGGCTTTCAAACTTCTCACCACCAAGTATGTGTGTCTACCTCCTCCTCCTCCTCTTCTTCCTCCTCCACTTCCTCCTTCTCATACTTCTCCTCCTCCTCTTCTTCCTCATCCTCATCCTCCTTCTTCTCCTCCTTCTTCTCCTCCTCCTCTCCCACAGATGTGGTCTCGAAGACGGTATCTCAAGAGAGTTACTTATCCAACTGTCCATCAAGGCAACCGCAAGTAAACATTGTCAGTAATAAAACTTCTCCACTTCTCCACTTCTGAAACTCTGTGCTCCAGGTGACAGATGCAAACTCATATTGCATGGAAAAGATTGAATATGTTGCCAAGAACGTCTGCTTTCACCCAAAGATAATATATAACTGTATACTACCCTTGGCTATTAGATTGGTTTCATTTCTTCTCCTGTGAATAAAATCTCCAGAAAAAGTTGAATCCCAGAGTAAACGGTTGCTATATTATTTTCTCTATGCTATTAAAACAACTTGATACAGTATCACCACACATGATACAGTATCAACACAACATGTAACAGTATCATCTCAACTTGATACTCAACACCATAATTTGATACAAAACTTCCAAACTTTGAATGAATTCTACAAACCATGGGATATCTTCTTCTGTTAACTTTTCCTTATGCTATCACAACAAACTGATACAGTATCAACATAGAGAAACAATAGCATAAATAGATATCCCATGGTACAGGGCGTTTATGTCGCAACTTTTACTGTTATCTCGAGCTGATAGTCCACGTAGTTCTTCCCTGTGAAGCTTTATGATGCTGGTAGTTTCTCATATTGGGCCGTTCATACACACTTACCCGGTCAAAACAGTAAAAATCGACAATAATCGACAGTAATCGGCTTATGATAACAGTAAAAGGTGCGACATAAACACCCTATATCATGAGATATCTACTTACGCTATTGTTTCTCTATGCTATTACCTACCTTGGTTCCATTTCTTCTCATGCGAATAAAATTAGGCTGTGCAAAGGCTAAAAATAAACTTTCTACTCGAGATATTTTTCAAAGTTTTTCGATTTGTATATCATCAAGCTATCAAAATGAAAAAGTTTTCTCGGGAAACATTTTTTTCCGATCATTACTTTTCGAGTTATGAGCGACTGAAGTTTGAATTTTTGGGACAGAACATTTTCAAATTTGGTACGATATAAATCCATGAGATTCAGAGGATGGATTATTCTTGATATTGTTGATCTAGTAAAGCAAAAACTTTCTGGAAATATCAATTTTTGGAAAAGTTATTCAATTTACCAAAAATAACTCAACTAAAAATTATTTTTGGTTATTTTTATTAAATT
Source organism: Nilaparvata lugens (assembly GCF_014356525.2). Classification (NCBI taxonomy): domain Eukaryota; kingdom Metazoa; phylum Arthropoda; class Insecta; order Hemiptera; family Delphacidae; genus Nilaparvata; species Nilaparvata lugens. The sequence continues at coordinate 9,846,009 of NC_052516.1, read as the reverse complement.
GAAAAACTATCTTAAAAATTTTATATTTTCAGAAAATTTTTGTTTTAAAATTTTTGGTTATTTTTATTAAATTGAATAACTATCTTAAAAATTGATATTTTCAGAAAATTTTTGTTTTACTAGATCAACAATACCATGAAGAATCTATCTATCCTCTAAATCTCATCGATTTATCTCTTACCGAATTTGAAATGTTCTGTCCCAAAAATTTAAACTTTAGCCGCTCATATCTTGAAAAGTAATGACATAGAGAGACAATAGCGTAAGTAGATATCCCATGGTATAGGGCGTTTATGTCGCAACTTTTACTGTTATCCCAAGCCGATAGTTCACATAGTTCTTTCCCATGCAGCTGTGTGACGCTGGTAGTGTCTCGAATTGTGCCGTTCCTACACTCTTACCCTAACAAAACAGTAAAAATCTATAATAATCGTCAGTAATCGGCTTGAGATAACAGTAAAAGTTGCGACATAAACGCCCTATACCATGGGATATCTACTTACGCTATTGTTTCTCTATGGTAATGATCAGAAAAAAATGTTTTCTCGAGAAAACTTTCTCATTTTGATAGCTTGATGATATACAAATCAAAGAACTTCGAAAAATATCACGAGTAGAAAGTTTATTTCCTACAGTTACGTTGAAAAGTGGCCATTGCTGCACTGATTACAGAACGCAAAGAATCACTTTTCCGCTCTAGTGCGGGAAAAATTTTTCTGCACTCCAGATTTGCAACATGGCAACGCAAAATACTTAGTAGGTTATATGGAGCAACAGTGCAGCAAAATCAAAATGAAGTTGGTAACAGTGACTGCTGTGGCTGCTATAGTGAGCAGAGGTGCAACCAAGCACAACGCGCTAATTATTATTCATTATATATTATAACCAAGGACAACGAGGACTTTTAGGATTTTAGAATTAAGGTTTTTATCAATAATAAAATTACACAGAAAAACATTTGATGCATTTCAGGCAATTTTACCCATAATTACCCACTTTTCATATTCAATGGTAACTGTAGGAAAAACTTAATGTGAAATACGTGCGCAAAGTTCCTCTGCTGCACTCAAGAAACCATTCCGCCCTCGCCTACGGCTCGGGCGTAAACGTTTCTTTCGGTGCAGCAAACTGTCACTTTGCGCACTAGTTGCACAAATAACTAAATCAAGGTTGTATAATTGAATACATGAACATGAAGCAATTGACTCTATGGTGAAGGCTACTCTTATTCATTAAGAAATAAAACATTCAAGTATCATTTTTAAAAACTCTTATTAACAACATGTTTCAACATTATCATTTACCATTTTCATTGAAAGTTCTATGTTACAAGATATTCATTTTAAAAATACATTAATGCTGAAACATGCTGTGAATAGAAGCTCACTTGGTGCCTGTTGCACAAAAGCCGGTTATTTTTCAACCGGTGTTAATTTCACGAGAACCAATCAGAGAACCCGTCTCTTCAAGCCTTCTCTGATTGGTTCTTGTGGAAATGATCACGGTTAAAATTTAACTGGTCTTTGTGCAATCAGGCCAAAATCTATTCATTTGTTTGTGCAACCAGGCCTTATATTTTTATTTCTTGATAAACTTGAACAATACCACCCGAACTTACATGTGAATCTAGGTGTTAGTGACTTGACGCCATTTATATGGGATTTATAATTATGTTTGAATAATTAATAAATATCGGGGAACCGAGCTCCGCTCTGGAGTACAAAAGCATATAAAATTTATTACGAAAGAAGAAATTATAATATATTTATAGTTCATACAGTAAGGTTCTATCTAATCACAGTGTATTAAGATTAATTCCCAGAGGAATGCAAAAATTTCTCTCACAAAAGCATGTTAAATTTTAATACTGATTAATTTCACGTGAAGCAAATCAGAGAAGACCATTTCAAAAAGATAGCTTATCTGATTGGTTCTTCTGGAATTAATCAGTATTAAAATTTAACCGGCTTTTGTTCAACCGGCACCAAGTACCTGATTGGATTATTTTCAATTAAGTTTAATTCCCAGATGAATGCAAAAATTTCCCTCACAAAGGCCCAATAGCACAAAAGCCGGTTGAATTTTAATCGTGATTAACTTCACGTGAACAAAATCAGAAAAGACCATTTCAAAAAGATGGATCTACTGGAATTAAACAGGATTAAAATTTAACCGGCTCTTGTACAACCGGCACTAAGTACCAGATTGAATTATTACAAAAGTTCAACAGCTGAGTCATAATTTTGTCTCAGGCCTACACACATGCACTCGCTCACTCACTTCCATCATCAACAGACGATGAAATTGTCAGCTGTTTTTCCAAGGATGAATAAATCCTTTTAATGTCCTTCAGCGAGTTTTCCCAGGGATGAGACCTAGTGCAATAGAATTTTTATATTATGAACCCACTATGTTCTGAATTTTGTGAGAATCGTTAGAGCCGTTTTCGAGATCCGCTTAAATACAAACATATAAACATCTAAACATATAAACAGAAATTTCTCGTTTCATAGTATGGGATTATTATAAATAAATAGATTATTAATAATGTTAATTAATCTGAGACTTTACTGCATTGTATTAGATATGAGTGAATAAGCCAGCAGTGTATATGATAATCTGCCTAAATAAAGCTCTCAATCAATGAATCCTCTTTCACTACAAATTTTAATTTATTTGCAATGATCAATGAACTTTCATAATTGAAATTGAATGTTCTGAATTTCATGAGAATCGTTAGAGCTGTTTTCGAGATCCGGTGAAATACAAACGTATATGAACATCTGAAAATTTGAACATCTAAACATATAAACAGAAATTGCTCGTTCAATAGTATAGGATAATATGAAATAATATATGAATTACCACGAATAGTAATCATAATTTAACGCTGATAACAACCCTTCAATTCATCAGTTTTATTACACGTTTTTGTGACAATTATGGGTTTGTTGCCCTTAAAAAAGTTGAATGTATTCACGCGATGTTCTGCACTGAAGCTAACAGCAAAAACGAGGCAGCTTTTTAAATTCCTTGACACTATTACTTGAATGGAAAATATCTGTGTTTATCCTATGAGTATTTCTGACAGTTTAATGTGGATTCGACTGAAGCAAATCTTTCAGAGCCGTGTAATTGCTAGGGGTTGGTTGTGGGGTTGAGGGAAGGGCTGAAGCAAAAAAGAATTAAAATTTGCATCGTTAGGCTTTCTAATCAGTAACGGGCCTATGTCCGACGTTTATAACAAACGAGATCAGTACACGTGATTCGTAGGGGGTGAGAAAAAAGGGCGTGCTTCAAAGAGAGAGAGGGAGTGAGAGAGAGAGAGAGTGAGTGTGTGTGTGAGAAAGAGAGACAAAGAGAGATTAGATTTCTTTATTTATGTATGTTACAATATTTACTGGCTTATACACTAATTTACATTAAGTGAAGCTAATGCTAATTATTCAACGAGTTTTACAAACTATAGATAATTGAAATTAATCAAAGAGAATAAAGATTGAATGCAATTAGAATAACGATAATATAAAATTCTAATGTAACTTGATAAATCGGCGGTGTTTCAACAAATAATTGTCTATTCTTTAAGAAGGATATGAAATAATATCCTCCCCATCAACACACGACCGGGAGAGAGAGAGAGAGAGAGAGAGAGAGAGAGAGATATGATTTCCTCATTTTGAGCCTAGGAGGGCGAAGATAGAGAGAGAGAGAGAGAGAGAGAGAGAGAGAGAGAGAGAGAGGAGAGAGAGAGAGAGAGAGAGTGAGTGTGTGTGTGTGTGAGGAAGAGTGACAAAGAGAGACAGAGAGAGAGAGAGAGAGAGAGAGAGAGAGTGAGTGTGTGTGTGAGAGAGAGAGAGGGAGAGAGATTAGATTTCTCTATTTATGTATGTTACAATATTTACTGGCATATACACTAATTTACATTAAATGAAGGTAATGCTAATCATTCAACGAATTATACAAACTATAGATAATTAAAATTAATTAAAGAGAATAAAGATTGAATGCAATTAGAATAACGATAATATGAAATTCTAATGTAACTTGATAAATCGGCGGTGTTTCAACAAATAATTGTCTATTCTTTAAGAAGGATATGAAATAATATCCTTCCCATCAACCCACGACCGGAAGAGAGAGATTGATTGATTGATTGAGTACTTTATTTATGTAGATTACAATATATACTGTCTTATACAATAGCTTACAATACAGCAAAATTATAGATGAATTTACATGATATAGACTAAGAAAATAATTATTGAACTGTATATGATATGAAAAAGCAATTAGTAATATATAACTATAGATAATTATTATATTGTTATGCATCTACATAAATTCTCTCAGAGAGGGAGAGAGAGAGAGAGGAGTAAGCTAGAGGGAGAGAAAAATGTGAATGTTGTAAAAGAAGAAGAAAAGAAATAAGATTAGATCTCTTAATTTATGTTGATTAATAATATAAATCATAGATTGGAGGATCAGATTTAGATTAGAATAGATTAAGAGTACATTATTCATATATGTTACAATATATATACACTAATTTACACCAAATGACCAGTGTAGCTAATTAATCAATGAATTTTACAAAGTATGAAGAATTATTTATCAGAATGACGATTAAATCCAATTTGGATATCGATAATCCTATTATATTGAGCGAGCAATTTATTTTTATATCTGGCTATTTTCATATATGGCTATTTTTATATCCGGTTAATTATGTTTTACGGATCTCGAAAACGGCTCTAACGATTTTCACGAAATTTGGAACATAGTAGGTTTATAATATAAGGATTCGATTGCACTAGGTTTCATTCTTTGGAAAACTCGCTGAACGACATTAAAATGATAAATTATCTTCGGAAAACAGATCATAATTTCGTCGTCTCTCGATAACAGAAGATGCGTGTGCCTGTGTGGGAGTTGGAATTATTTCCAGCTGTGAAATCATAATCAATCAGCGAGAAATTTTATCTAGCTAGACAATTTAATCGATTTGATCAACATAATCTGATTTGTTGACATGACATGATAATCCTCCTAAACTAGAGTATATCATAATTTTCAAAGTTATTTTGTTATTCAATTTGGTTTGTATGTAATCTAAATTATAATTTTTTTATTTTCAAATGTTTGAACAGAAAATTGAACAGAAGTGTATGGGACATAACCTACTTTCTGGACTATTTATAGTGTATAAATCAAAATTCGGGAAAGAGACAGTTTTGGGCTGTGCCTGTTAGTCCTTCCCCAATTATTTTAAAGAATTGTGTTCTGTTTATCAAAAGTCAATAAATAAATAACGAGCGAAGCTCGGTGCCCCGATATTATAATATTATATTGTAATGTAACTACATGAATCGGCGGCGTTTCATCAAACAATTGTCGGCTCTCTGAAAATGATATAAGATAATATTCTTTCCATATTTGACATAGCTTTATCATGCTCTTAGCATGAAGAAAATAATTAGAAACTGATCATTTGAATACAAAAAATTAGCATTCTCATCTTTCTATTTTACACTATCATTTTCCTCTTTTTTCTGTAACTGATCCATTTCCTTAATATTCCAAATATTAACGAGATTAAATATTATGCTAGTCTACATTATATTCCTACATTGCTAGGTAAAGATCTTGCAACGTTGCGGAGCTACAGAATGACAGAGCTAACTGCTTTGTCGAATGATAGACAAGGATAGCAACACCATTTCTAATCAAATACTCTCATTATAACGTGGACCTCACTGTAGGCCTAATGTCCTATCCCTTTCTTACACTCTCTCGCTCACTCACTTTTTCTTACTCTTATATTTCCCTCTCTTTTCTACTCTTTTACCCCTTTGTTATCAGTAATGTTGCAGAACTCTTCCAGGCTCAATGTTGTTTGCCCTCTCTCCTACTCTCACACTGTCGCTCTCTCTCACTCTTTCCTACTCTCATATTTTCCCTCTCTTGTTATCAGTTGCCAGCCTGATAAGAAGTAAGTTAGCAGTCACGGAAAAAGGCAATAATTACTGGGAACTCAGAGTTCATCACGCTCCTTTTTTTATTAGTTTTAGTTCACCATTTTTCCGCCTGTTAACATACAGCGGTAGTGCAGAGCGTGAGCTGTACAGTAAAAATTTATCTTTATTGACCTCAGCCATCCTACAATGTTTCTAAATGAACGAAGAAAGAAGTCTGTTAATATGGGTCAATTAGTTCTGAGAAGTAGACTTGCTCAAATAGGATAGAAGTAGTGTAGACTTCTCAAATGAGACAGGAAATTTCGTCAAATGGAAGTGAAGAAATATTTATAAAAAAACAGAGAAAAGGAGACTTCTCAAGAGAAAGAGATAGGAGGGAAAAGTAGACCTTTCAAATGAGACAGGAAACTTCCTAAAATAAGAGAGAAGGAAATACTTATTAAAATACTTATAAAAGAGGAGAGAAGACATCTCAAAAGAGAGAGATAGGAGAGAAAAGTAGACTTTTTCAAATGAGAGAGAAGACCTTTTTAAATGAAAGATAAGAAATTACTCTTTAAACAACAGAGGAGAGAATACTCCTTAAAAGAAAGAGAAAAGAGACTTGGTAACAGTGGAGTAAGGTCACCTATTGAGAGAAAAAAGTTATCAAATAAGAGGTGAGAGAAGAAAATTTAAAATAACAGAGGAGAGAAGACCTCTTAATAGAGGGAGAAAAAACTCAGGAGAGAAAAGTGGACATTTCGAATGAGAGAGCAGACTTCCTCAAATGAAAGAAAAGAAATTACTCTTTAAGCAACAGAGGAGAGAATACTTTTTAATAGAGAGAGAAAAAAGCTAGATAACAGAGGAATTAGGTCTCTAGTTGAGATAAAATAGTTTTCAAATATGGGATAAAAGAAGAGAATACTATTTTAAAATAGCAGAGTAGAGGAAAATTGTCAAAAGAGTTAGAAAAGAAGGTTAGATAACAGAGGAATGAAGTCACTATTGAGAGAAAATATTTTAAGAATAAGATGTAGGAGAAGAAAATATTCTTCAAAATAACTGAGAATACTTTCCACATGAGAGAGATAAAAGAAGACTATAGTGAGGTCCACGTTATAATGGCAGTGAAGAAAGATAGGAAAAAACGTTGCCGATCCTCTGTCTTGTCAATGCCTTCTATAGACGGTAGCTGATACAGATTAATTGATTCAACATTAACGGTTCATTCTCATTTGAAATAGTCAATTATATTTTATTAAGTAAGAAATTATATTTTTCAATAATTTCATAATGAATTTCCATAATTAAGATGAAATATTTTGTTAATTAATTATTAATTCTACATTATTAGAACTCTACATCAGAATATAATGGCAGTGGAGAAAGATAGGAGAGCAACATTGCCGATCCTCACTGCCTTGTCAACGCCTTCTTGATGGTAGCTGATACAGGTTTATTAATGCTATATTAATTGTTCATTCACGTTTAAAATAATCAATTATATTTATTAATCAATAAATTATATTTTTCAATAATTTCATAATGAATTTTCATAATAAGGATGAAATATTTTGTTTAATTGATTACCAATTCTACATTGTTAAAGACGATCCGGCTACAGAGCAAAGCGAGAAAGAGATAGCGCTTTGTTGAATGATAGACAAGGATAGCAATACCATTGCTAATCAAACACTGCCATTATAATGTGGACCTCACTATAGATAATGGAGAAAAATGACACTCATTGAGAGAAAAGAGTTTCCAAATAAAAGAGTTAAGAGAAGAAAATACTCTTCAAAATAACAGAGAAGAGACAAGAAAATATTTCTCACATGAGAGAGAAAAGAAGACTACAGTGAGATCCACGTTTCAATGACAATGGATAAAGATGGGAGAACAATGCTGCTGATTCTCTGCCTTGCCACTTCCTTCTATAGATGATAACTGATACCGGTATATCTGATGTAATATCAACTGTTCTCCATTCTTGTTGAAAATTATCATTCATATTTTATTCGCCAAGGAAAATTATTTTTCAATGACTGGATAAAATCGTTTCATAATTTGAGATCAAACATTTCGTTGATTAATTATATTGCTACATTGTTTAAAAACGATCTGGCAACGTTGCACAGATAGAAAAGGATAGCGCTATCTGCTTTGTCGAATGATAGACAAGGATAGCAACACCAATGTCAATCGAAAATTATCATTCATATTTTATTCGCCAAGGAAATTTAATTTTCAATGACTGGATAAAATAGTTTCATAATTTGAGATCAAACATTTTGTTGATCAATTATAATGCGACATTGTTGAAAAACGATCAGGCAACGATGCAGGTGCTAGGAAAGGATAGTGCTCTCGGCTTTGTCGAATGATAGACAAGGATAGCAACACCAATTTCATTCAAATACTGTCTTTATAACGTGGGCCTCTCTCTATAGTAGCTATTTTCTACTCCCCTCCCCATCGGAAGGGATGTATCAATCAGTTAGTTATTCGGCTGACGTCGCGAGCTTATAATCAACCTGTTACGCGGTTCATAATTATAGTTATAATCGCTTATTAATTATGTTCAGTGTTCTAAAAATAGTTGATTATTGTTTAATAATCAATAATGAATCGTTATCAGTGGTTAGAATCGGTTGAAATGTGATTTTACTACGAAAAACTTCGTTGCCAAAATTTGACGTTTTTCATCGGGATCTTGAAAACCAGGTGAGTAATTTCAGATGATATTCTTATTATTTCGAATCTATGACCTTAATCCATGTTCATAAATTGAAGAGATGCGTATTTTTAAAAGATTATGATAGGTGATGAGGGGTTGAAATGAGTTTTTTTGTTAAAAATTGGTTAAATTTGAAAATTGGGTCAACCTAACCTCAAACCTTACAAAGACGGGTAGCTGCAGGAATTTAAAGCTGACCTTGTCGACGGGTCAATGACCTCTGTTGAAAGTGATGCACTAAGTTGATGCTATTATAGTGACGTCCACGTTATAATGGCAGTGTTTGATTAGCAATGGTATTGCCATCCTTGTCTTTCATTCAACAAAGCGGATAGCGCTATCTCTTTCTCGCTTTGCTCTGTTGCCAGATCGTCTTTTAACAATGTAGAAATATAATTAATTAACAAAATATTTAATCTTAGTTATGAAAATTCATTATGAAATTATTGAAAAACATAATTTCTTGCTCGATAAAATATAAATTATTATTTTAAACGAGAATGAACAGTTTATTGACCGAGCGAAGTGAGGTCTAAGATTCAAGTCGCCGGTTTGGAATTTCTCTTAATGTTTAAATGTTTATCTGTAATAGATTTTTATGAAATTTGACAGGTATGTTCCTTTTTGAATCTTGCGTCGACGTACACATAAGGTTATTTGAAATTTTGCACTTGAAGGAAAATACAAAAGGAAAAGGAGTTTACTTCGAACGCCAATATTTTACCGTAAAAATCAGACTATAGAATTATTCATCATAAATCAGCTGTCGAGTGGATTATAAATAGCATGCCATGACGTATGCAATTCAACATCTCAATGTAACATTGTAAAAAATCAGCTGCTGTGTAGAATATTAATTGCATGCCTCATTGAATACAATTTTTATGCACTATTAAATGAACTATTGATTGCATGCAATAACGCATGCAATTAATAACTAAAATAACATAGTCTTATTGTCTCTCGACCTTTCTCTGCTTTGAACTCGGGCTGACATGTTGCCAGTATGTCTTGAAGGAGATTGGCTTTTGATGTTAGTATTTTTGATACACCAACCCCAACAGCCATTAGCCGTTTTCACACCGATATCTCGCCGACACGACACACAGACAGGATTTACTCTGATGGACAGTATAAGAGGAGGCTTCGGTCTATTACTGCGCGAGGTCTACTGTTCACAGAACTATTAGTATAATCTAAATGGGGTTTCATAATCATTTTATTGAAATAGGGTGACAATGGGTTCTTATAATTTTTTTCTAAATAGATTTACAGTGTTCAAAACTGGGGCTGTTATTACGTGCTTCTGTCGACAAGAAAAATAAAATTGACAACTTTTTTCAAAAAAATAAGAAACTTGAAGTGGGTCTAGGGTGATGTAAGCGGATACCTCAATTAATGGCCGGGGAGGTGAATTAAAAATGTCAATGAAAGAACAAACTTTCTTGTGAAGGGGAGGGGGTGTTGAATAGAGTTATGGTGGGGGGCAAGGAGGGAAGTATCGTGTTACAAAATACACCCTCTAGTAGGAGAGTGTTGGGTTTAAACTTCCAGTGAGGTCCACGTTATAATGGCAGTATTCGATTAACATTGGTGTTGATATCCTTGTCTATCAATCGGCAAAGCCGATAGAGCTATCCTTTTCTAGCAGCTGTAACGTTGCATTATTATTCGGCAAAGCAGAGAGCGCTATCAATCTCTAGCTCTGACACGTTGCCAGATCGTTTTCCAACAATGTAGGAATATAATTAGCTTGAAAAATATTTAATTTCAATTATGAAAGTTTATTATTTGATCATTGAAAATAAAATAATTTGTAGTGAAGGAGGATTCATTGATTGAGAGCTTTATTTAGGCAGTTTATCATATACACTGCTGGCTTATTCACTCATATCTAATACAATGCAGTAAAGTCTTTTATTAATTAACATTATTGATAATCTATTTATTTATAAAATTCCTATACTATGAAACGAGAAATTTCTGTTTATATGTTTAGATGTTTATATGTTTGTATTTAAGCGGATCTCGAAAACAACTCTAACAATTCTCACGAAATTCAGTACATAGTAGGTTTATTTTTTGTGTAGTTGAGAAGTTGATATTGTGGTAATTATTCATATTGAATGAAAAAGACTAATAAATTGTCATTTCTTAGACAATTTCTTAGTCTTTTTCATTCAATAGTAGGTTTATAATATAAAAAATCGATTGCACGAGGTCTCATCTCTGGGAAAACTCGCTGAAGGACATTAAGAGAATAATTTATTATTATCCATCTTTGGAAAAACAGCTGATAATAATTATTTCGTCGTCTGCTGATGATGGAAGTGAGTGAGCGAGTTCATGTGTGTGGGACTGTGTCAAAATTATGACTCAGCTGTTGAACTTTTGTAATCATTCAATCAGTTACTTAGTGCCGGTTGCAAAAAAGCCGGGTTATTTTCAATCCTGATTAATTCCAGTAGATCCATCTTTTTGGAATGGTCTTCTCTGATTTGGTTCACGTGAAATTAATCAGGATTAAAATTGAACCGGCTTTTGTGCAACAGGGCCTTTGTGAGGGAAATTTTTGTATTCCTCTGGGAATTAATCTCAATTCACTGTGATCAGATAGAACATTTCAATAATAGTGTATTTCGCACCTAGGGCCGAAAATGAAACATTTCCGGCTCGAAATCGGGTTTCAAGTCCGAGGCCGTAGGCCGAGGACTGGAAAAGATTGAGAGCCGGAAAAACATTTTTGCCCATGGTGAGAACGTTATTTCTCGCTACACAGAAAAATAAACAATACAAATATGAGAATAATTGGTTATTTGGCACTTCCAAAAGCAAAACAGGAAGGTCATTGCTCTAGCAAATCTGAGGTAATCTGAATATCAGGAAATTGTCCAAGTATTTTTATTTTTTATTCTGATTTGTCTAAATAACCTAAAATATTATGTTCAATTATGTAAGAGGTTGAGTTTATACTTTTTATTCTCCCAAATGACAATAAGATGATACTATTATAAATGTTTTGATTCTTGAATAATAAACACAAACAATGAAAAGTTTTTTGATCAGCTGTTTTAGCACACTTGAAATTTGGCCAATCTGAATGTCAACGTCAACAATGCTTGTTGTCATCGACTTCGGAAGTTCAGGTTAGAAGTTCTATCCTACTCTGAAAATCGAATTTTAATAGTTTATAATATATATATTATCTGTATTTTATTCATCCAAATGAAATTATAGTATCTTATTGCAGAATACTGAAGCATAAACTGATTGCATTTCATAAACCATTTTGTAAACACGTTCACATCAAATCAGAATCAGCTGACTTCAAGGTTATTTCACAGCCCTAGGGCCGTAAAACTTTTACCGGCCTGGTCAGAAAACAATCATTTTCGGCCTCCATATGACGCACGAAAAACAGCTCATTACATCCAAGTGGGGCGAAAAAGTATGAATGTTATTATAATTTCTTTTTCCGTAATAAATTTTTTATGCTTTTGTACTCCAGAGCGAAGTTCGGTCCCCGATATTTATGATAAAGCTTTGAATTTATCATTGTCTATTCTTTGGGAAGAGTTCTCGGAGTATCCTTTACCTGTAATTATCTACCAAGAGATAGGAGGAGGAGGTGGAGGAGAAGATGGTGGAGAAGGAGGAGAAGATGGTGGAGAAGGAGGAGAAGGTGGTGGAGAAGGAGGAGAAGGTGATGGAGATGGAGGAGCAGGATGAGATTTAGGAGTAGGAGGAGGATGATGAGTTGTGGGAGGAGGAGGAGTAGGGGGAGGAGGAGGATGAGGAGGATTAGTTGTGGAGGAGGAGGAGGAGTAGGGGGAGGAGGAGGAGGATGATGAGAAGTAGTTGTGCAGGAGGAGGAGTAGAAGAAGGAGAAGGAGTTGAAACAAAAGTTTATCGTGGTAGAAGAGGAATTGTTTTACAGGTGAATAGTCATAGCCGTGAACTCAACTTGTGTTTCATGCGTAATCAATCGTAACTCTGAGGCGAACGTTCCTTCCATGGGGAGTCGTTGCAAAAGTTGCTACCTGCCAAAGTAAAGTTACAACTTAACTTGTTTCAAATCTCACAAACAGATTCCGACGTCTGGTTTGGTACTGAATCTTGCTCCACCTTTATCCTATAGTGAGGTGATAGTCTATACTTCTATTTGAACTCTCCACCTATAATTTTTTATTCATTCATAACTCTACCTTAATTGTACGTCGATAATTCGGACGTCGAAAATCCGGACCGTCAATAATTCGGATTTGTCTCTGACAAGAAATAACATTTTCGTACCTTCTGCCCTCGGCTCTAAGCTCCTCACTTTAGAGGGGGCGACGGGAAAATGGCGCGAAGCTATGAGAAAGGGAGTGGTCGTCGAAGGTGGAGGTCTACCTACCAATAACTGAATACTGTATATGCAATTCTAACAGCTTTGTTTCTTGAATGACCGTTTCAGTGCGTGCTGACTGTTTTTTCGATAATCCGGATAATTTGATAATCCGGATGGGGTCCGGTCCCAATTAATCCGGATTATTGACGTTCTACTGTATTATAATTCATCCTATCATCATTACCTAGGCTTAAAATACTTCTAGAAAGTCGCCTTTATGAAATAATAATGAACAAGTGCTGCTATAGTTAGGTCCACGTTATAATGGCAGTGGAGAAAGATGACAGAACAACGTAGTCGAACCTCTGTCTTGTCAATGACTTCTATACACGGTACCTGATACAGGTTTATTGATGTAAAATTGACGGCTCATTCTCGTTTAAAATCATCAATTATATTTTATTAAGCAAGAAGTTATGTTTTTCAATAATTAATTAATTAATTTCCATAATGAAGATCAAATATTTCTGAAATTAGTTATTAATTCTACATTGTTAAAGACGATTTGGGAACAGAGCAAATCGAGAAAGAGAAAGCGCTATCCGCTTTGTTGAATAATAGACAAGGATAGCAATACCATTGCTAATCGTACACTGCCATTATAACGTGGACCTCACTATAGAGTTAATCAGCATTTCCACTGCCTTTTATAAATATGATAACTAATACCGGTACATCTGATATGATATTAACCGAGGATAATTTCACAAGAACCAATCAGATAAGGCCTTTCTGTTAAGACGGCTTCTCTGATTGGTTCTCGTGGAATTAATCACGATATAAATTTAACCAGCTTTTGTGCAACCGGCACTAACAATTATTTTACTTTTTTGAATCGAGAAAAGTACAGTGAAGTGTCTGAGTTAGATATTAAGACAGATATTAGATTTTTTTATGAAATTTCAATTTAATTATTGACAAAAATATAATAAATTTTTCAATAATCAATGTTAATTGACCGAACGAAGTGAGGTCTAAGATTCAAGTCGACGGTTTGGCATTTCTCTTAATGTTTAAATGTTTTTATGTTTATATATTTATATGTTGCGCATTTACGGCGAAAGCGGTAATAGATTTTCCTGAAATTTGACAGGTATGTTCCTTTTTTAATTGCGCGTCGACGTATATACAAGGTTTTTGGAAATTTTACATTTCAAGGATAATAAGAAAGGCAAAAGGAGCCTCCTTCATACGCCAATATAAGAGTAAAAATCAGACTATAGAATTATTCATCATAAATCAGCTGACTTAAATTTAACCAGCTTTTGTGCAACCGGCACTAACAATTTTACTTTTTTGAATTCAGTACTCTGAATCGAGTAGAGTGTCTCAGTTAGATATTAAGACAGATATTAGATTTGTTTTAATGAGCCACCATATTTCAGCTGGTACTTTCAAGTATTCATTTCAATGTAATTATTGACAAAAATATCATCAATTTTTCAATAATCAATGTTAATAATAAGTTGTGGAACACCATGATCTACAATCTGATGGTGATTATAATATGAGATTATCATCACAAGTAATAAGATGGAGCATAAATTTGAATTGTATTAATTATTGCTGATTATCATTTCGGGAGGTTCATGCATAGATTACACAGAGCTACATGACATCTTGAGGAAAACACTTGCTATAGTGTGGTCCATATTATAATAGCAGTAGTCTATCTGATGATTCTATTAAAATTTAACCGGCTTTTGTGCAACCAGGCCCTAATATTATGTTCTGTGAACAGTAGACCTCACGCAGTAATCTCATCCACAAGTACCTGATGTTAACTGTTTTAAATATGTTAACAAACTCAGTTCACGTTTGAATTTGCATTTCATATGATATAATTCATCCAGTTCCGTGATGATCTTTCTATCTGATGAAAATTAATTTTTTAGAATCAAAAATATTAGGCTATAATTTCTCCAGCATTATTTAGTTCATTTGTTTATCTTTATTCACTCATTAAATAAGTTTTTTTCGAATGTGAGAATATTGATACTGATGGGCACGCATAATAATACCACGAGTGCAAAAAAATATTGAAACCAATGACCTTAATGCTGCGATTAGACCAAATTTATTTAAAAAATGTTAATAACTCAATCCTTATATATTATATTAGATTGAACATAACTTATCATACACATGATGAACATAATTATGTGTTTGTCAACTTCCGTTCAATCTATAAGGATTAAGTTATAACCATTTTGTTAATAACTTTGGTGTAAACTCAGTTTAAAGATGCATACATCTTTAATGCCTTTGATTGAAACTATACACCTTATACAAATACAGTAATAGACTGGCTTCTCCACACATCTGTGTAATCACTTGTCAGCTGATTTATGATGAATAATTCAATAGTCTGATTTTTACTCTAATATTGGCGTATGAAGGAGGCTCCTTTTTCCTTTTATATTATCCTTGAAATGCAAAATTTCCAAAAAACCTTGTATATACGACGACGCGCAATTTAAAAAGGAACATACCTGTCAAATTTCATGAAAATCTATTACCGCGTTTCGCCGTAAATGCGCAACATATAAACATTAAGAGAAATGCCAAACCGTCGACTTGAATCTTAGACCTCACTTCGTTCGGTCAATGAGATTATTATCACAAGTAATAAGATGGAGCATAAATTTGAATTATATTAATTGCTGATTATCAATTCGGGAGATACATGCATAGATTACACAGAGCTATATAACATCTTGAGGGTAACACTTGCTATAGTGTGGTCCATATTATAATAGCAGTAGTCTATTTGTTGATTCTATTAAAATTTAACTGGCTTTTGTGCAACCAGGCCCTAATATTATAGAATAGTCAATAATATCCAATTACAATCAATCACGGAGAAGAACTACAAAACCAACATTATGTGTTGGTAATTTTCGTCAACTATTAATCATTTCTGTTTTTGTATGTTTCAGGTAAGAGCATCTTTTAATCTATCTTGAATTTTGAGGTAAGTCCATCAACACCTCAATAATTTATTGTGGGTATTTTTCTTCCAAACATGTATACGTCCTTTGCTCCTAGAGGATCTCTATGATTTTCAACCCCTCTATGATTTTTAAGGGTCACTAGAACTTCTACCTGTCCATCCATTGTTTCCGGTGGCCCCAACTCTTTTCTTTAACTCACACTTCTATTACAACCCACCACCCAGTAAATTCTGCTACCTACAGGCAGAGTTTAGAACTACATACTAAATCCAAATACAAGATGTCGTCGACCAATCAGGTGAGAGAGTAGGCGGAGTTGAAAATATGACCCAACATGTGCTGCAGTCTAGTGGCTGAATACAGAGTTAGATTAGGAACTGTTGCTCTAATTAGGAGAAAGTCGAGAGTGAATTATCTACTCAAGAAGTACTAACACCTATTGATAGAATTGAACTCATCAATTAGAGCCGGTTTCCGAGCTTGAAATTTAGCCAAGTTCTAGATTTCAAACAGATGGAGTCGGAAAATTGTCTTTCCGAATCGGGAGGAAGACGTAGTTATAGTCAAAGTTATAGTTTGAATTAAATTTCGAAACACTACGAAATTGAACACAAAATAAAATAAAGAGAAATAGTATAAAGTTTCAGCTATTTTTGAATTTTTAGGAATGTTTCATTTCGTCAAGGAAAAACGTTTCCAATTATAGAAATGAGAAAATGAAGATTATCATAAAAACTACGACTACGCCCCGTTTCGGAAAGCCAATTTTCTGACTCCAGCTGTTTGAAATCTAGAACTTAGCCAAATCCCGAGCTCGGAAACCGGCCCTAAATGTTGAATAGAACAATAGAAAGTCGAATTTCAGATCAATAATCAAATAATGTCCCAGGATGTCTGAGAATCTTTTAAATATTGCAACAATGCTTTCAAATCTTGCAACAATATATTTATAAAAGCTACAAATCTGTGAGGTGCACTCTACGCTGATTAATCTATAGTGCGGTCTACGTTATTATGGCAGTGAAGAAAGATAGCAGAACAACGTTGCCGATCCTCTGTATCCTCCGCCTTCTTTAGACGGTAGCTGATACAGGTTCATTGATGTAATATTAACTGGTCATTCTCGTTTAAAATAATCAATTATATTTCATTAAGCAAGAAACTATATTTTCCAATAATTTTATAATGAATTTTTATAATTGAGATTAAATAATTTGGTCATTAATAAATAATTCCACGTTGTTGAAAGACGAACTAGCAACAGAGTAAAGCGAGAAAGAGATAGCGTTATCCGCTTTGTTGAATGATAGACAAGGATAGCAATACTATTGCTAATCTAACACTGCCATTATAACGTGGACCTCACTATATAGTGTGCTGAGTATATTCCGGCTAATAATAGTAGTAGTTTTTCACTACTATAGTGAGGTCCACGTTATAATGGCAGTAATAATAATAAAAATAATAATAATAATAATAATGATATTTATTCATGCATGTACATTTTACATTAAATGTTTCGCATTTGTCAGTTACAGTA
Organism: Nilaparvata lugens; assembly: GCF_014356525.2. Classification (NCBI taxonomy): domain Eukaryota; kingdom Metazoa; phylum Arthropoda; class Insecta; order Hemiptera; family Delphacidae; genus Nilaparvata; species Nilaparvata lugens. The sequence goes on along the minus strand of NC_052516.1, from coordinate 9,828,425 downwards.
AAATCATATAATCTGTCAGGTCATAAAAAACTCCGTGAATATTTATGTCCAAAAATATAAATATGACATCATCTTAACTATTATAATATTTCACTAGGTTTATTTCCCACACTGTATATGAGAAAAACTCCAGTAAACTGTAGAAACATCTCTCTTGTAGCCAATTCCTCAGTAGTCTCTTGAATGTTCTTCTATTTGAAATATCAAGAATTTCCACTGGTAGTGCGTTTAAGATCCTTCGACTGACATGCTCTGGCTTAGCTTCAAAAAATTAGCAGTATTTGATTAACATTGGTATTGCTATCCTTGTCTATCATTCGACAAAGCAGATAGCGCTATCCTCTACCACCTCCGCACTGTCCCAGACCGTTTTTAAACAATGAATAAATATAATACATTAACAGAATATTTCATCTCAATTCTGAAAATTCTTTATTTGTTCATTGAAAAATATATTTTCTTGACGAATAAAATGTAATTGATAATTTTTAACAAGAATGAACAGTTGGGATCAGATATACTGACCGTGATCAGTGGAAATCACTATAGAAATATCTTAGAGAAACCTACATAAATTTTCTCCGAAGTTTTCGACTTACAAATTAACGATCGTCAACTTGTTCCAACCCTTAATTTATCTATGAGAAACCTACCTTTCTTCACGGCCATTATAACGTGGACCTCACTATAGACCACGGTATATTGAAGAAGTAATATCATCTTCCCATCTTCTTCTAACTACCGTGCTATAGACGACGCACTTTGAAATAATTTTGTGGATAGCATAACCATAGAGAAACAATAGCTTAAGTAGATATCCCATGGTATAGGGCGTTTATGTCGCAACTTTTACTGTTATCTCAAGCCGATTATTGTCGATTTTTACTGTTTTGACCGGGTAAGAGTGTATGAACGGCACAATGGCCCATATGAATAAAACCAGAGCAAATGCTCATGAGCAAGAGCATGCAGCAATAAGGTTTTGCTCATGAGCAAAAGGTAGAAGCAAAAGCATTTGCTCATTTTTATATGTATAAGCTTACCTTATACTTTCACCTTATGCCTCTGAACTCTGGAGCAAATGCTCACGTATTTTAAAAATTTTTTATCAGCTGATTCGTTTTTGTAGCCTTACTTCGTTTTTGAATCTCTATAATAATCTTCAGCATATTCTTATAATATCAAAAGCCTTCTTATAATCGTCTACACTCTCATCTTCTTAAATGCCTATTTCCTATTTGTGATGGCTATCTTTATATCAGGTAGCTATCTTTTGTATTTATTCTTTTGTAGGAATTATGGTGATATATATATATATATATATATATATAATATATATATATATATCATGGTTGAATCTAAAAGAGTTTTATAGCTCTCACTATTGGATGTGATCGTATCTGATATAGTTTCTTCTTCCTCATACGAATTAGTTGAGCCATTTTACTATGAGCAAAAGGTGATAAGCTGCTCTAGACTAGACTCACCTTTTTTGAAGCATTTGCTTCAAAAGTAGAGCAAATGCTCTAGTTCATTCATACAGTTTGAGTATAAGCTTTTACTCTTCAGCAAATGCTCAAACTATTTTTTGATGAGCATGAGCAAAAGGTTTTGCTCACGTTTATTCATAGAAAATGAAGCAAATGCTCAACTTTATTCATATGACCCAATGTGAGAGACTACCAGCGTCACACAGCTTCACAGGAGAACTAAGTTCAAGCTTGACTATCAGCTTGAGATAACAGTAAAAGTTGCGACATAAACGCCCTATACCATGGGATATCTACTCAAGCTATTGTTTCTCTATGGCATAACGAAACTCTACCGGCAGCCATAGTAATTACAGTGTTTTGAACCGACGAAAATAATTGAAGCCAGCGTCTGAAACTAGCCAGAATAAATTCTGGCTCGATTGTGAGTAATGTTGGCATTTCTGCTTACGTCAGAGTTTTCATTCATTGATGAGGCCATTCACTATTCATTGATGAGCGATCGACGTCATTCAACCAGCTTTCAATGAATGAATGAATGATAATGAATGAAACGTGCCCGCCATAGTACGGTAATGAAAGCAGGAGAGGTCATTAATAAATGAAAGCCCCTCTGTAGATTTCTTAGAATAACTTCATGATTAACTAGAAGAATTTTCTATGAACTATTTTTCTTAAAAATATTTTCTTCCTTAATAAAATAAATTGATTATTCTAAACAAGAATGAACAGTTAATATTACATCAGTTAATAAACTTTCTTCTAACTAGACTTGGCATATTTTTCTATATTACAATATTACAATTTTTTAATTCAAAGTCTTGTTAAAAATGCCAAACCGTCAACTTGAATCTTAGACCTCACTTCGCTCGGTCAATAACGATAAATGCAAAACCTTAAAGGTGCGTACAGATATACGCGCCGCGAACATGAGCAATTCACATTTAATCAGCTGATTATATCTGTATATTTTACAGAAACGGTAAGATCTTTCTGTGAGATACAGATATAGAAGCTTGGCATCAGCTGATTAAAAGTTGTAAAGATGTAGATTTTTGCCCCACGTGTTGGGTGGCATTATGTAATGGTGTGGACTGCCAACCATTCATATGTGGTTCGGTATTTTTGATATTTATAATTTTTATTTCTGCCAAGGAATTCTCATTATTGTTGAATTACAATTTTGCATGATTTTCTTATCGCTTAATTGATAACTTGATTTCTTTTTATCATGAATAACATTCGATTTTACTTGAGCAGTAACTTGACTAGGCTATCTATTCTTTCTATTTTATAATTCTATTAATGCTCAATAGTTCATTTCGAAAATATTTTGTGGTGCTAAAATACCACGTGACAAAGTGAATTGCTCATGTTCGCAGCGCGAGAATCTGAAGCAAATGCTCAACTTTATTCATATGACCCAATGTGAGAGACTACCAGCGTCACACAGCTTCACAGGAAAGAACTAAGTGGACTATCAGCTTGAGATAACAGTAAAAGTTGCGACATAAACGCCCTATACCATGGGATATCTACTCAAGCTATTGTTTCTCTATGGCATAACGAAACTCTACCGGCAGCCATAGTAATTACAGTGTTTTGAACCGACGAAAATAATTGAAGCCAGCGTCTGAAACTAGCCAGAATAAATTCTGGCTCGATTGTGAGTAATGTTGGCATTTCTGCTTACGTCAGAGTTTTCATTCATTGATGAGGCCATTCACTATTCATTGATGAGCGATCGACGTCATTCAACCAGCTTTCAATGAATGAATGAATGATAATGAATGAAACGTGCCCGCCATAGTACGGTAATGAAAGCAGGAGAGGTCATTAATAAATGAAAGCCCCTCTGTAGATTTCTTAGAATAACTTCATGATTGACTAGAAGGAATTTTTTATCAACTATTTTTCTCAAAAATATAATTTCTTGCTTAATAAAATGCAATTGATTATTCTAAACAAGAATGAACAGTTAATATTACATCAGTTAATAAACTTTCTTCTAACTAGACTTGGCATATTTTTCTATATTACAATATTACAATTTTTTAATTCAAAGTCTTGTTAAAAATGCCAAACCGTCAACTTGAATCTTAGACCTCACTTCGCTCGGTCAATAACGATAAATGCAAAACCTTAAAGGTGCGTACAGATATACGCGCCGCGAACATGAGCAATTCACATTTAATCAGCTGATTATATCTGTATATTTTACAGAAACGGTAAGATCTTTCTGTGAGATACAGATATAGAAGCTTGGCATCAGCTGATTAAAAGTTGTAAAGATGTAGATTTTGCCCACGTGTTGGGTGGCATTATGTAATGGTGTGGACTGCCAACCATTCATATGTGGTGCGGTATTTTTGATATTTATAATTTTTTTTTCTGCCAAGGATTCTCATTATTGTTGAATTACAATTTTGCATGATTTTCTTATCGCTTAATTGATAACTTGATTTCTTTTTATCATGAATAACATTCGATTTTACTTGAGCAGTAACTTGACTAGGCTATCTATTCTTTCTATTTTATAATTCTATTAAAGCTCAATAGCTCATTTCGAAAATATTTGTGGTGCTAAAATACCACGTGACAAAGTGAATTGCTCATGTTCGCAGCGCGAGAATCTGTACGCACCCTTAGACCTCACTTCGCTCGCTCAATGAAATATACAAACTTGGACAGTCTCAAGTCGCGGCTGATACAAATACGAACTTGGCAAGTCTCAAGTCAAACTTCTTCACTGTAGCTTTCCACACCGATTAAGTTTCACGATTGAGTTGCAGCACTTGCACTTATTTTCCACAAGACAGGAGCGCCATGATTTTATCATCTAATTGCGCAGTCACTGGAAAGCACTGATTCTATTCTTAGAGAGAGAGAGAGAGTGAGCTGTCGGTTTGAAGTGAACCTCAGTGTACCGATAATTACCTACGAGAAGGTCGTCTAAAAATAGAATCTCCACTTTCACTGAAAAATGCAACTGAACAAAGCCTTAGTTGATGCGACAGTAGATTTTCAACATTATCTATTTATAAAGGTTGAGTTTTCAACATTATTGACCGAGCGAAGTGAGGTCTAAGATTCAAGTCGAAGGCTTGGCAGTAAACAGTTGTCTACTAACTTTGTCTTTCCATAAGCTGAGGCCATGATTCTAGTTTGGAGTTTGGAGTTATTGATAGAAAACATTTTTCTTTTTTAATCTGATGATTGAAATTGCAACAAATATTATTGAAAAGAAATTGATTTATAAAATCATGAAAAGTTAGAAATGAAGTTTGTAGGAAATCAGCATTGTGGTAGTTTATTCGGTTAATTTCAACACACCGATTTTTCGCCAACACGACAACACAGAATGTTATCTGATGGGTTGATTAGATTGGCGAATCGACGGCAGCCAGACCTGATAACAGCGCTCACACTCACATTCCGGGACGACACATCAGGGTACGATAAGACAGAAAGCTCTATGTTCATTTAGAATTTTTTCTAGACATTTTAAATTGATAAATTATTTTATTAATTATAATTAATTACATTGGAGTGGCCGTAATCGAGAGTATCAGATGCTGGCTTTATGATTCAGCGGCCCGGGTTCAAATCCCGGCCCGGGCAAGATATTTATCTCGAGCCACTCCCGTGTTTCGGATGGACACGTTAAGCCGTCGGTCCCGGCTGCCTAAAAAAGCAGTCGTTAGGTCATGTCAGAGGCCCTGAAATTGATCAGTTGCGACCTGAAAACTCTGACACCAGACCTGAGCCAGCCAGGTCACTCGATATTATTAATATTATTATTATTACTATTTATTAATTTTGAGAAAACATAACAACAGGTCAATGTAACTTACTGAGCGCGAGGTCTACTGTTCACAGAACTACTAGTGTCTAGGCCAGATGTGGCCTGTGAAAACTCACTTATAAATGTCACTGTCTCACTGGTCGTTGAATGGGCAGCATCAATGCTATAATATGTAAAGGTGCGTACAGACTGTCGCTCTGCTCCGCAACCGAACGTCACTCCAGCAGAGCGATTGATGATCGACCGGGGAGCAAGAGTGGTCGACCGGGGAACGCGAGAAGATCTAACATCTTCCGTAACGTTCATGATGGTTGCGTGGGCGGTCCGACTGTGGTTCGATGGTGGTACGAAGGCGGTACGAGGGCGGTACGAGGGAGGAGCGTGCTCGGTGCGGGTTGGAAGCACGAATATGTGTACGCAGCTTAAGGAATACAGACATTTTGGAGTGAATTTCATGACCAAAGCAGACTGGACAGTGTTTGGTGTAACTTAACTGAGCGCGAGGTCTACTGTTCACAGAACTATAACTGGATGCTTTCCAGAGATAACAAATCAATGCTCGTTCTTGTGTGATATCGTTCTATAGTGAGGTCCACGTTTATAATGGCAGTGTTTGATTAACAATGGTATTGCTATCCTTGTCTATCATTCAACAAAGCGGATAGCGCTATCTCTTTCTCGCTTTGCTCTGTTGCCAGTTCGTCTTTCAACAATGAAGAATTAATCATTTAATTAACAAAATATTTCATTTCATGAGAATTAATTATTTAAAAAAGTTATTTGTGCAACTAGTACGCAAAGTGACAGTTTGCTGCACCGAAAGAAACGTTTACGCCCGAGCCGTAGGCGAGGGCGGAATGGTTTCTTGAGTGCAGCAGAGGAACTTTGCGCACGTATTTCACATTAAGTTTTTCCTACAGTTACCATTGAATATGAAAAGTGGGTAATTATGGGAAATTGCCTGAAACCATCAAATGTTTTTCTGTGTAATTATTATTGATAAAAATCTTAATTTATTGTCAAATTGAATAAAAATGTTGTCCTTGGTTATAATATAATATAATGAATAATTAGCGCGTTGTGCTTGGTTGCACCTCTGCTCACTATAGCAGCCACAGCAGTCACTGTTACCAACTTCATTTTGATTTTGCTGCACTGTTGCTCCATATAACCTACTAAGTATTTTGTGTTGCCATGTTGCAAATCTGGAGTGCAGAAAAATTTTTCCCGCACTAGAGCGGAAAAGTGATTCTTTGCGTTCTGTAATCAGTGCAGCAATGGCCACTTTTCAACGTAACTGTAGGAAAATATAATTTCTTGCTTAATAAAATATAATTGATAATTTAAACGAGAATGAACAGTTAATATAATAAGCAAAGCTGTATCAGCTACCGTCCATAGAAGGCATTGACTGTATAGAGGATCGGCAACGTTGTTATGCTATCTTTCTCCACTGCCATTATAACGTGGACTTCACTATACATATAATTTATTGCCATAGTGGGGTCCACGTTATAATGGCAGTGGAGAAAGATAGGAGAACAACGTTGCTGATCCTCTGTCTTGTCAATGCCTTCTATAGACGGTAGCTGATACAGGTTTATTGATGTAATATTAACTGTTTATTCTCGGTTAATATAATCAATTACATTTTATTAAGCAAGAAATTGTTTTTTCAATAATTTGATAATGGATTTTCATAATTGAGATGAAATATTTTGTTAATTAAATACTAATTTAAAAGAATGGTTTGAATGAATATTCTTGGACTGGAAATTTTGTGGAAATGTGACTGTTGTTATGTTAAGTGACACATAACCTAGCTACATTTGGAGTGTTGTATAAATTAGAATTGGAACCGTTTTGGGCTTATAAGCCTGTGCTACTTTTTTCAAGTTGTGTAATTCTGAATGATCAAAAAAAGAAATGAATAGATGAAATCTAGAAGACATCCTCATTTTGAACTTTCAATGTTACATAATTTTTCTTTTTGTATAGTTGAGAAGTTGATATTGTGGTAATCATTAATATTGAATGAAAAATACTAAGAAATTGTCAAAAACCACAGATTTATTGATACTTAGAAAAAATACCATTTCTTTTCTAACTTTCAATAAGTTTCTAACTTTCAAGACCATACTTTCCTAAGTATCAATAGATCTGTAGTTTTTGACAATTTCTTAGTCTTTTTCATTCAATTACCTAAATTTGGGAGAGAAATAGTACAAGGTATTCTTAGTTTTTCTCTCCCGAACTCTGCTTCATTGTAAAAAAGAATAAAGAGTTCTACATTGTTAAAAGACGATCTGGCAACAGAGCAAAGTGAGAAAAGGATAGCGCTATTCGTTTTGTTGAAAGATAGACATGGATAGCAATACCATTGCTAATCAAACACTGCCATTATAACGAGGACCTCACTAGAGATATCATCATTTATCGCTATAGCTTTTCTTATAGCTGCGAAATAATTGCAATCAAGCAGAAGCTGTTGCCAACATCTGGAAGAGATTGGCACTCGACGAAACTGAGGGAGAGAAAAGGGAAAGAGAAGGAAGAAGAATAAGAAGAAGAAGAAGAAGAAGAAGAAGAAGAAGAAGAAGAAGAAGAATAAGAAGAAGAAGAAGAAGAAGAAGAAGAAGAAGAAGAAGAAGAAGAAGAAGAAGAAGAAGAAGAAGAAGAGAAGAAGAGAAGAAGAAGAAGAAGCGAAGAAGAAGAAGAAGAAGAAGAAGAAAGAAGAAGAAGAAGAAGAAGAAGAAGAAGAAGAAGAAGAAGAAGAAGAAGAAGAAGAAGAAGAAGAAGAAGAAAGAAAAAGGAAGAAATTTTCCAGATACCTTCACTGATTCCAGTAATTGTCTTCCCACTGGTCGTCTATAAACGTTTCTAAAATTTAAGAAAGATGCCGGAAACGAAAGGATAGAGAGGGGGTGAAAAGTGAGAAGGAGGAAGAATTTTCCAGAAACCTTCACTGATTTCAGTAATAGTTCGCCATTGTTCGTCTATTTGCACACTTGAAAAGAATATCACATTATTATAGTGAGGTCCACGTTATAATGGCAGTGTTTGATTAGGAATGGTATTGCTATCCTTGTCTATCATTCAACAAAGCGGATGGCGCTATCTCTTTCTCGCTTTGCTCTGTTGCCAGATCGTCTTTTAACAATGTAGAAATATAATGAATCAACAAAAAATGTCAGCTTAATTATGAAAATTGATCATGAAATTATTGAAAAATATAATTTACTGTTTAATAAAATGTAATTGGTTATTTTAAACGAGAATGAACAGTTTATATTACATCAATAAACCTGTATCAGCTACCGTCTATACAAGGAGTTGACAAGACTGATGATCGGCAACGTTGTCCTATCTTTCTCCACTGCCATAATAAGGTGGACCTCATTATAGTTAGTCAATCATAGAGTTATTCTAACTAGTAGTTCTGTGAACAGTAGACCTCACGCTGTATTCTCATCCACAAGTACCTGATTGAAACTATAGACCTTATGGAAATACAGCAATAGACTGGCTTCTCCTCACATCTGTGTAATCACTTGTCAGCTGATTTATGATGAATAATTCTATAGTCCGATTTTTACTCTAATATTGGCGTATGAAGGAGGCTCCTTTTTCCTTTTATATTATCCTTGAAATGCAAAAATTCCAAAAACCTTGTATATACGTCGACTGTACAGCTTTCATTACCGTACTATGGCGGGCACGTTTCATTCATTATCATTCATTCATTCATTGAAAGCTGGTTGAATGACGTTGATGAAAATAGTGAATGGACCCATCAATGAATGATAACACTGACGTAAGCAGAAACATCAACATTACTCATAATTGAGCCAGAATTTATTGTGGTTGGTTTCAGACGCTGGCTTTTATTATTTTCTGGCTTTTATTAATTATTTAAAACTGTAATTACTATGGCTGCCGGTAGAGTTTTGTGATGCTTTCAACAATAATTTGAAAGTGCGTCGTCTATAGTGAGGTCCACGTTATAATGGCAGTGTTTGATCAGCAATGGTATTGCTATCCTTGTCTATCATTCAACAAAGCGGATTGCGCTATCTCTTTCTTGCTTTGCTCTGTTGCCAGATCGTCTTCCAACGATGTAGAATTAATAATTAATCAACAAAATATTTCATCTTAATTATGAAAATTCATTATTGAATTATTGGAAAAATAGTTTTTTCCTTAATAACAAAAATTTTAATTGATTTATTTCAAACGAGAATGAACAGTTAATATTACATCAATAAACCTGTATCAGCTACTGTCTATAGAAGATAGAATTAAGGTGAAAATTATGAAAATTGATCATGAAATTATTGAAAAATATAATCTCTTGTCTAATAAAATGTAATTGATTATCTTAAACGAGAATGAACAGTTAATATTATATCAATAAAAACAGTTTTTTTATACTTGTAGTACCCATCATTATTATTAAACTTTAAAGTTTATTATTGAAAACATTTCTACATTTCAACTAGAAAATGACTTATGATCGAAACTAGTCGTTTAAATATTTTAAAGTTTTTAATAATAAAGGGTACTACAAGTTTTTTTATTGTTTTTATCAATTTGTACAAAAGTAGCCCATAGAAGTGAAGTGATTTTATCAATATACATGTATCAGCTACCGTCTATAGAAAGCATTGACAAGACAGAGGATCGGCAACGTTGTTCTCCTATCTTTCTCCACTGCCATTATAACGTGGACCTCACTTTAAACAGTTTGACTAAAACTGTCAGAATTCCTTGAAAGTATCATCAACGCCCCCCGTTTAAACCAATGCTGTCAGTTTGGAGGGAATCCGACTACACGTCGTTAACGAGAGTTTGACGTCATCATGGAGGTGAAGGGAATTTAATCCCTCAATAATAGATTGAAAGGGAAATTTTATCCCTCAATAATAGATTGAAAGGGAAAGCTGTCGAAGTTGTTCACTTGTGGTAATTGGTTCTAGGAAAACATGAATAGTCTCAAAATAGTATCATTGATGATGACGTATTCATTATTGTTTAGAGACTTTATTCATAGAGAAACAATAGCATAAGTACTCTTATAGTACTTACGCTATTTTTTCTCTATGCTCTATTGCTGATAATTATTCAAGATTCAAGATTTAATCATTATTGAACAAAAATCCCAATTAAATGCTGCAATTCACCCCGAATACTTCTGCTACTGCAAAAAATTGACAACAGGGTAAACAGATAGATGGAAATTCGATGAGCGCTACTATACTATAATTATTTGTCAGCCCGGGAATTTGTCAATATTTCTTTATTGCAGAAAACATTTATAATAATGTCATAAATTCTTGAAATAATATACTTTTTGTAATAATCCCTGTTTATCAATGTATTTTCCCTCTACTTACGGTTGTGTTCACTATTCTTCTTTGAACCGATTCTTCAGAAAAAAAATCTTATGAATATTAATTTTAGCTCCTTTCTCACTAAAATTGTGTGTAGCGATGTCCACGATTAAATGGCAGTGGGAAAAAGATAGGAATTCAACGTTGCCGATCCTCAGTCTTGTCAATGCCTTCTATAGACAGTAGCTGATACAGGTTTATTGATGTAATATTAACGGTTCATTCTCGTTTGAAATAATCAATTATATTTTATCAAGCAAGAAATTATTTTTTTTCAATAATTCAATAATTAATTTTCATAATTAGGATGAAACATTTTGTTAATTGATTCTTCATTGTTAAAAGATGATCTGGCAACAAAGCAAAGCAAGAAAGAGATAGCGCTATCCGCTTTGTTGAATGATAGACAAGGGTAGCAATACCATTGCTAATCAAACACTGCCATTATAACGTGGACCTCATTATAGGAATTGTACTTGGCTAGGAATTGACTGTGTCATCTCTTAGATCTGGAAGAATACTCAAGTATTGCCTTATTAATTTATCTACCAATGAAATTACATCAGTGACATTTGTAAGTAAAGTATACTTTAATTCATATCTCAAATCCCTAAAAAATGTCATTTGTAAGTCCTAAGACCTGCCCAATGTCGGTGTAATTTGTAAGTAAATGAGTATACTCAAATTCATATCTCAAATCTTTAAAAAAATGTTATTTGTAAGACCTAAGTCCTGACTCAATGTCAGTGGCATTTGTAAGTAAATAAGTATACTCAAATTCATACCTCAAATCCCTAAAAAAATGTTATTTGTAAGAAGACTCAAGAACTGATCCAAAATCAGTGTCATTTGTAAGTAAATAAGTATACTCAAATTCATATCATAAATCCCTGAAAAAATGTCATCTGTAAGACTCAAGACCTGCCCAATGTCGGTGACATTTGTAAGTAAATAAGTATACTCAAATTCATATCATAAATCCCTGAAAAAATGTCATCTGTAAGACTCAAGACCTGCCCAATGTCGGTGACATTTGTAAGTAAATAAGTATACTCAAATTCATATCATAAATCCCTGAAAAAATGTCATCTGTAAGACTCAAGACCTGCCCAATGTCGGTGACATTTGTAAGTAAAAAGTATACTCAAATTCATATCATAAATCCCTGAAAAAATGTCATCTGTAAGATCAAGACCTGCCAATGTCGGTGACATTGTAAGTAAATAAGTATACTCAAATTCATATCATAAATCCCTGAAAAAATGTCATCTGTAAGACTCAAGACCTGCCAATGTCGGTGACATTTGTAAGTAAATAGTATACTCAAATTCATATCATAAATCCCTGAAAAAATGTCATCTGTAAGACTCAAGACCTGCCCAATGTCGGTGACATTTGTAAGTAAATAAGTATACTCAAATTCATATCATAAATCCCTGAAAAAATGTCATCTGTAAGACTCAAGACCTGCCCAATGTCGGTGACATTTGTAAGTAAATAAGTATACTCAAATTCATATCTCAAATCCCTGGAAAAATTTCATTTGTAAGACCTAAGACCTGCCCAATGTCAGTGTCATTGTTAGTGAATAAGTATACTCACATTCATGTCTCAAATCCCTGGAAAAATGTCATTTGTAAGATTCAAGACCTGCCCAATGTCTGTGTCATTTGTAAGTAAATAAGTATACTCAAATTCATAACTCAAATCCCTAAAAAATGTCATTTGTAAGACTTACGACCTGCCCAATGTCAGTGTCATTGTTAGTGAATAAGTATACTCAAATTCATATCTCAAATCCTTAAAAAAATGTCGTTTGTAAGATTTAAGACCTGCCCAATGTCTGTCATTTGTAAGTAAATAAGTATACTCAAATTCATATCTCAAATCCCTAAAAAATGTCATTTGTAAGACTCAAGACCTGCCCAATGTCTGTGTCATTTGTAAGTAAATAAGTATACTCAAATTCATATCTCAAATCACTAAAAAATGTCATTTGTAAGACCTATGACCCTATGTCAGTGTCATTTGTAAGTAAATAAGTATACTCAAATTCATATCTCAAATCACTAAAAAATGTCATTTGTAAGACCTATGACCCTATGTCAGTGTCATTTGTAAGTAAATAAGTATACTCAAATTCATATCTCAAATCCCTAAAAAAATGCCATTTGTAAAACCTAAGACCTGCTCAATGTCAGTGTCATTTGAAAGTAAATAAGTATACTTAAATTCATATCTCAAATCCCTAAAAGAATGTCATTTGTAAAGGTGCGTACAGATTTACGCGCCGCGAACATGAGCAATTCACTTTTAATCAGCTGATGCAAAGCTTTTTATATCTGGATCTTACCGTTTCTGTAAAAATACAAATATAATCAGCTGATTAAAAGTGAATTGCTCATGTTCGCGGCGCGTATATCTGCACGCACCTTAAGACCTAAGACCTGCCCATTGTCAGTGTCATTGCTAGTAAATAATTATACTCAGTTCCATATTTCCAATCCCTAAAAAAATGTCATTCCGAGCTCTACCCTTGCCATAATACTCCAAAATTCTCATAAAGAATCCATAGAATAGGAATTGACTGTGTCAATTTCTTTACAGATACCTCTAAATCTGAAATCTCACCCCTTTCTCGGTCAATCCGTTACTAGGAAGGCCAAGTGGACAAGACAAGAAAAGTGGGCAATTTCACGAGATATCGATCTAGTGACCTCTGACCTTAGCTACGGTGGTCACTGAAGCCGACTTCAGGCCACCCACTACTGGTTCAACCCCCCTGCCCCATTTCCACCCCCAAAACCCTCTTCTGCTTTGATTAAAGCCATAAACATGTCTCCAAGACTCCCTCACAACGTCCAAGGAATGTCCTCGTCCAAACTCAATTAGATGATTGGTCGGAAGTGAATGGAAAGCTTGTTCGTAACACAACATGGTATTTATGCGATGGATATCTTCTGATATCATGGGTTCTCTTAGTAATTATATTTTTCCTAGTTCATCATATTTTCAGCTTTTAGTAGGGTTACTTACTAGTTTTTAATAATTGAGATAACGAATTATAATTATTACCTAATAATGACTGAAATATAGTTTCAAAATAGACCTACCAGGATAATTGAAATAATGAAATAAAAATCTGGTGTGGTACACTCACACAGTTCTCCTTGCTCATTGATCTATAAGCCTCATTAACGAGGATAATTTAGGAGAATAACATTATGCTGATTGGCGGCTAAATAATTAAAACTACGATTATACTATTGTTATTGTGTTCAGAGTACATATAAGAATAAGGATAAGAATGTTTATTTCGCCAAAATTACATAGTTACAAAACATGAATGATACATACAAAATGCATAATAAAAATGTAAATATTATAATAGATCTAAATGATTTGGCACAGCCAGCAAAGTTAAACTTGTGCGCTAGCTGTTCCTTTTTTTGAATTATGAAATTTGAGGATTTTTCAAAATTTGTCAAAACAGCTGTTCTACGAATAAAATATCGACATGTGTTCTTTTGAATAACTCCTCTACCTACCTACCTCACGCACGAGAAGGAGGTTACAAAGTAAATTTCTCAAGGATGGGGTGGGACCCCTGTTAATTTTTCAGGGAGGAGACTCATGCCAGTTGATAGAGATGATATATAACTATACAGGGTATGAATTTGAAAAAAATCGGTCAATTCATTTTTGAGAAAATCGTGATAGAAATTCAACAAAATTCATTCTTCTCAGGAATATTACGGAGCTCCTGCAATTTTCCCAGAAATGAGACTCATGTCAGTTGATAGAGCTTATAAATAGCTATCTAGGGTATGAATTTGAAGAAAATCGTTAGAGCCGTTTTCGAGAAAACCGTGAAAAACATGGTTTTTTAGCCATTATCCGCCATCTTTCCCGCCATTTTGAATTGAATTTTATTGAATTTCTTATTGTCGGATCCTCATGGTATAAGGACTTGAGTTTAAAATTTCAAGTTAATCGGTTAATTAGGAATGTGTTCACAGAAACACACACACACCCACACACACACACACACACACACACACACACACACACACACACACACACACACACACACACACACACCACACACACACACACACACACACACACACACACACATACAGACCAACACCCAAAAATCATGTTTTTGGACTCAGGGGACCTTGAAACGTATAGAAAACATGAAATTAGGGTACCTTAAATTCTTTTGGAAAGCAATACTTTCCTTACCTATGGTAATAGGGTGAGGAAAGTAAAAACACACATATGTAGTCAAATTCTACACAGTTTTATTTGGTATAGGACCATGGTTTCGTGCCCAACACAGGTCATATTTTCAAGCTGACAAGATTTGAAAATTGACCATATATCTTCAGACCTGTGTGATCAAGAAACCATGGTCCTATACCAAATAAAACTGTGTAGAATTTGACAATATATGTGTGTTTTTATTTCATTATATTTATTTATTGGATAGAGGAAACAATACAGTAGTCCGAAAAGGAAAAACAGGCTATTGCCCAAAACTTCTTAAATTTCCTGATTTTGTCTTAAATTGTCCAAATATTATGTAGGTTTTGTCTATTTCAATTTTAAACTTAGATAGATTAATGATAAAACTTCCGTATAAAAATAAAACAAACTTCAAATTCACAAAATGATTCTATAAAAAATATAATTCTTATGGAACGGTTTATAACATTGACAGTGACTCAGTGGAATTTTTATAATTGGAATATTTTTATAATTGAAATATTTTAAAAATTGCTGACTCACCACCAATATGTCCGCCATCAGCCTGCAGTATTCGGCCATTGTTGTGCTCGTGTTTGTTGAAGGATGTCTGCACTGTGAGGCTGGGTTTGGTGTCAGCCGAGGGGTCGTCGACCTCCGCCGGTCGCAGCTCTCCCTGCAGCATCTTGATCTTCTGGATCATTTCGCGGATCTCGTACCTGCAAACAAACAGCCAATCGTGCAATTCATTAGTCACCCAGTTAGTGAGTTATAGAGAAAAGATAGCATGAGAGGATATCACATGGTTTGTAGAATTCATTCGAATTTTGGAAGTTTTGTATCAAATTATGATGTTGTGTATCAAGTTGAGATAAAACTGTTCCATGCTGTGTTGATACTGTATCATGTTTGGTGATACCATAGAGAAACAATAGCGTAAGTAGATACCCCATGATATAGGGCGTTTATGTCGCATTTTTTACTGTTATCTCAAGCCGATTATTGTCGAGTTTTACTGTTTTGACCGGGTAATAGTTTATGTACGGCACAATATGAGAGACTACCAACGTCATAAAGCTTCACGGGAAAGAACTACGTGGACTATCGGCTTCAGATAACAGTAAAAGTTGCGACATAAACGCCCTATACCATGGGATATCTATTTATGCTATTGTTTCTCTATGGTGATACTGTATTAGTTTGTTGTGATAGCATAGGGAAAAGTTAACAGAAGAAGATATCCATGGTTTGTAGAATTCATTCAAAGTTTGGAAGTTTTGAATCAAATAAATATGGTGTTGTGTATCAAGTTGAGATGATAC
Organism: Nilaparvata lugens; assembly: GCF_014356525.2. NCBI lineage: Eukaryota > Metazoa > Arthropoda > Insecta > Hemiptera > Delphacidae > Nilaparvata > Nilaparvata lugens. The sequence goes on along the minus strand of NC_052516.1, from coordinate 9,812,167 downwards.
TGTTCCATGATGTGTTGATCCTGTATCATGTGTGGTGATACTGTATCAAGTTGTTTTAATAGCATAGAGAAAATAATATAGCATAAGAAGATATCACATGGTTTGTAGAATTCATTCAAAGTTTGGAAGTTGTGTATCAAATTATGGTGCTGTGTATCAAGTTGAGATGATACTGTTCCATGTTGTGTTGATACTGTATCATGTGTGGTGATACAGTATCAGTTTGCTGTGATAGCATAGGGAAAAGATAGCATAAGAAGATATCTCATGGTTTGTGGAATTCATTCAAAGTTTGAAAGTTTTGAATCAAATAAGGACGATATAAGTGGCAAGTGGCAGTGGCAAGGCAGAGAATCAGCAACGCTATTTTCCTATCTCCTTCCACTGCCATTATAAGAGAGTAAATGTAAAGTAGATAGAGAGAGTGTGTGTCTGAGAGAGGAGATTGATTGATTGAGTACTTTATTTATGTAGATTACAATATATACTGGCTTATACACTTATATACAATAGCTTACAATACAGCAAAATTCTAGATGAATTTACATAATACAGACTAAGAAAATAATCATTGAACTGTATATGATATGAAAAAGCAATTTGTGATATAATAACTATAGATAATAATTATATTGTTATGCATCTACATAAATTGGCGGAGCTTTGGACATATCAATGTCCATTCTTCGGAAAGAATATTAAAAATATCCTCCCCACTAACTCTCTACCAAAACGTTAATTTCGTTATTTAAACTAAGGATTTATTTATTAATGGAAATTTTGTAAAAGTTTTAATCAATATGAATATTAAAGAGAAAAAAAAACAGAAAATTGATAAAGTAAAATAATTATATAGGTAGATAAGATCAAATAATTGATTAATAAAATGAAGTAGGCTGAAAGTAGATCAGGGTAATCAACTTTCAGTAATGTACAGCAGTATGCAGTGGATAATTAAAAAACATGAGTTTATATAATATATATATATACACAATTCATTCTATAACAGGTTTAAAGGTTTGTATTTGTTGGATGGGTGGGGGATGGTTGCCATGTGATCAGGGCCGGACAGTTTCAGTCATTTGTTCCAAAATATGTTTTTTCAAAGTCAGGATGAAGCTCGCTCGGCTCTCGATGGACCTGATAGAAACAGGAAGTGCATTCCATGCACGTCAGGCACTGACTAAGAAGGATTTTGTGAAAATAGTAGTTCGATGATTGGGTATCCTTAAAGTACTTTCTCCGGTTCTAGTATGTGAAGCATCTATCCTCTTACCTTCAGAGACAAATTTGAAATCATCTTTAAAATAGTTCAGATTTCCGTATTTCAAGATATCTCTAACAAGCTTGACTATTCGAAAAAGCCTTTGATCAGGAAGCTTTAATGTTGAACTAGCAATGTGGGCTGGGGTGATATGGTCATGGCGTTGGAGAGAGTAGACGAAACGTAGACAATAGAGAACAAGGAGATAGAGAACATGAGGGAGAGAAGAGAAAGTATGAGAGAAACTTGTATAGAAGAGAGAAGTTAGAGACATTGAGAGAAAAAGAGAGAGAAAGTTGCAAGTGACAGTGACAAGCCAGAGAAACAGCAAGACTCTTCCCCTATCTTTCTCCACTGCCATTATAACATGGACCTCAGTATAGAGCTTTGGAGAAGACGAATTGCATCGTAGAAGTCTGATAAAAGACTTTCAATTGGAGTATTGGACTTGCCGTCATTATAGGGGGTGTCTACGTGTGTGGATTGATCGCCCACCAAATCACTCGCCTCTAATTGGAGCAGAACCTCCTCCATTCATCCAATTCATTCATTAATTAAGTCATCCATTTGTTGTAAGTTCCCCTTTCTTCCCAAATACCTTTCAGATACCTTCCCATTGTAGCCGACAATTCATCCTACTCCAGTGAGGTCCAAGCTATAATGGCAGTGGAGGAAGATAGGGGAAGAGTGATGCCGATTCTCCGCCTTGCCACTGGCACTTGCCACTTTCTCTCTCTTTTTCTCTCACTGTCTCTGACTTCTCTTCTTCTACACAAGTTTCTCTCTTACTTTCTCTTCTCTCTCTCTCTATATATATATATATATAGAATAATACTCTTGACTGGTCAGAACAAGTGAACAAAACTTGTTAAAAGGTATTCTCAGCCATGCATGCATTGAAGAAAATGCACGATATTCTCCCTAGAAACATTAAATTATTATTGGTTCAATCTCTCATCTTCCCACATTTAATGTATTGTAATTCTGTTCTTAACGATATGCAAGTCACTCTGAATGATAAACTACAGCGTTGCCAAAATATTGTCTACGTTTCGTCTACTCTCTCCAACGCCATGATCATATCACCCCAGCCCACATTGCTAGTTCAACATTAAAGCTTCCCGATCAAAGGCTTTTTCGAATAGTCAAGCTTGTTAGAGATATCTTGAAATACGGTAATCCGAACTATTTTAAAGATGATTCCAAATTTGTCTCTGAAGGTAGGAGGATAGATGCTTCACATACCAGAACCGGAGAAACTACTTTAAGGATACCCAATCATCGACCTACTATTTTAACAAAATCCTTCTTAGTCAGTGCCTGTCGTGCATGGAATGCACTTCCTGTTTCTATCAGGTCCATCGAGAGCCGAGCGAGCTTCATCCTGACTTTAAAAAAACATCTTTGGAACAAATGACTGAAACTGTCCGGCCCTAGAACGATCACATGACACCATCCCCCCCCATCCCACAAATACAAACCTTTAAAACTGTTATAGAATGAAGTATATATAATAAGATATATATATATATATATATATATATATATATATATATATATATATATATATATATAAATATAATATAAACTCATGTCATTTTAATTATCCACTGCATACTGCTGTATATTACTGAAAGTGATTACCCTGATCTACTTTCAGCCTACTTCATTTTATTAATCAATAATTTGATCTTATCACCTATATAATTATTTTACACTATCATTTTTCTGTTTTCTTTCTCTTAAATATTTATATTAATTAAAACTTTTACAAAATTTCCATTAATAAATAAATCCTTAGTTTAATTAATTAAATTAACGTTTTAGTAGAGAGTTAGTGGGGAGGATATTTTAATATTCTTTCCGAAGAATGGACATTGATATGTCCAAAGCTCCGCCAATTTATGTAGATGCATAACAATATAATTATCCATAGTTATTATATTACAAATAACTTTCTCATATCATATACAGTTCAATAATTATTCTCTTAGTCTATATTATGTAAATTCATCTATAATTTTGCTGTATTGTAAGCTATTGTATATAAGTGTATAAGCCAGTATATTGTAATCTACATAAATAAAGTACTCAATCAATTAATCAATCTCCTCTCACAGACACACTCTCTCTATCTACTTTACATTTACTCTCTTATAATGGCAGTGGAGGAAGATAGGAGAATAGTGTTGCTGATTCTCTGCCTTGCTAGTGCCTCCTATAGAAGGTGGCTGATACCGGTATACCTGATGTGATACTAACTGTTCATTGTTGTTTGAAATCATTAGTTATATCATATTCGTCAAGGAAATACATTTTTTAATGATTGAACAATGAATTTTCATAATTGGAATTGAATATTTTGCTAATTAATTATAGTTCCACATTGTTGAAACAATCTGGCAACGTTGCGGAGCTACGTTTTATGATAATCGTTCATTACAGATGAAAACCAATCAAATTTTATCATAAATGTTTACAAAATAATTTTGCATAAATATGTGTGTGAAAACGGTTTCAACAACAAATCAAAGACGAAAAGAAATATGTAAAAGAAAGCATAATAAAATAATAATTTTGTCGCTGACAGAATGCGACATAAATGCCATCCTATCATTTTCACTGACTATGAACCGTAATTTTTACTACATGAATGAAATTTGAAACCGATCGGACAAAGAGTTAGATACCGGGAGAGAAAGTGAGAAATAGAGAGATTGATTGATTGATTGATTGATTGATTGATTGAGTAGTTTATTTATGTAGATTACAATATATACTGGCTTATACACTTTTATACAATAGCTTACAATACAGCAAAGTTTTAGATGTATTTACATAACATAAACTAAGAAAATAATTATTGAACTGTATAATGATATGAAAAAAAAGGAATTTGGAATATAACTATACGAGATAAGATGCATTATTATAAATTGGCGGAGCTTTGAACATATCAATGTCCATTCTTTGGAAAGAATATTCAAAATATCCTTCCCAGTAACTCTACCAAAGAGAGAGATTGATTGATTGAGTACTTTATTTATGTAGATTACAATATATACTGGCTTATACACTTATATACAATAGCTTACAATACAGAAAGTTATAGATGAATTCACATAATATAGACTGAGAAAATAATTATTGAACTGTATTTGATATGAAAATAGTTATTTGTGCAACTAGTGCGCAAAGTGTCAGTTTGCTGCACAGAAAGAAACGTTTACGCCCGAGCCGTAGGCGAGGGCGGAATGGCTTCTTGAGTGCAGCAGAGGAACTTTGCGCACGTATTTCACATTAAGTTTTTCCTACAGTTACCATTGAATATGAAAAGTGGGTAATTATGGGTAAAATTGCCTGAAATCTATCAAATGTTTTTCTGTGTAATTTTATTATTGATAAAAACCTTAATCCTAAAATCCTAAAGTCCTCGTTGTCCTTGGTTATAATATATAATGAATAATAATTAGCGCGTTGTGCTTGGTTGCACCTCTGCTCACTATAGCAGCCACAGCAGTCACTGTTACCAACTTCATTTTGATTTTGCTGCACTGTTGCTCCATATAACCTACTAAGTATTTTGCGTTGCCATGTTGCAAATCTGGAGTGCAGAAAAATTTTTCCCGCACTAGAGCGGAAAAGTGATTCTTTGCGTTCTGGAATCAGTGCAGCAATGGCCACTTTTCAACGTAACTGTAGGAAATAGTTATTTGTGCAACTAGTGCGCAAAGTGCCACTTTGCTGCACCGAAAGAAACGTTTACGCCCGAGCCGTAGGCGAGGGCGGAATGGTTTCTTGAGTGCAGCAGAGGAACTTTGCGCACGTATTTCACATTAAGTTTTTCCTACAGTTACCATTGAATATGAAAAGTGGTTAATTATGGGTAAAATTGCCTGAAATGCATCAAATGTTTTTCTGTGTAATTTTATTATTGATAATAAAAACCTTAATTTATTGTCAAATTGAATAAAAATGTTGTCCTTGGTTATAATATATA